>NC_079189.1:63041909-63294409 GCF_029499605.1 Hyla sarda
TAATACAACTGTATCTAACATTACTACATAATAATATCACTATTACATAGAGGCTATAATAAAACAACTGTATCTTACTATTACTACATAATAATATCACTATTATATAGAGGCAATAATAATACAACTGTATCTTACTATTACTACATAATAATATCACTATTATACAGAAGCTACAACTGTATCTTACATTGCTACATAATAATATCACTATTATATAGAAGCTATAATAATACAACTGTATCTAACATTGCTACATAATAATATCACTATTACATAGAGACTATAATAATACAACTGTATCTTACTATTACTACATAATAATATCACTATTACATAGAGACTATAATAATACAACTGTATCTTACATTGCTACATAATAATATCACTACATAGAGGCTATAATAATACAACTGTATCTATCCATTACTACATAATAATATCACTATTACATAGAGACTATAATAATACAACTGTATCTTACATTGCTACATAATAATATCACTATTACAATGAGGTTACAATAATACAACTGTATCTTATTACTACATAATAATATCACTATTATATAGAAGCTATAATAATACAACTGTATCTAACATTACTACATAATAATATCACTATTATATAGAGGCTATAATAATACAACTATATCTTACATTACTACATAATAATATCACTATTACATAGAGGCTATAATAATACAACTGTATCTATCCATTACTACATAATAATATCACTATTACATAGAGGCTATAATAATACAACTGTATCTATCCATTACTACATAATAATATCACTATTACATAGAGGCTATAATAATACAACTGTATCTTACATTGCTACATAATAATATCACTATTACAATGAGGTTATAATAATAGAACTGCATCCTACCATGTAAATAATAATATCACTATTACATAGAGGCTATAGTAATACAACTGTATCTTACTATTACTACATACTAGCTATTATTATAATACCACTGCATCCTACCATTATTAAATGCGGTATCATAATTATGTTGAAATACCTCTACATTATAGGTTGTGTAATAATACAGTACATTGTACCATTATTACGTGGTAGCTTGAAAATGGCAGCTAGAATAATACCTGTTACATTGGAATAGCACTATACTAGCTCTAATAACAGTACATGGCACTACACCTAATAACAGTACATCTACTCTATAGTACCTAATACTACAAATGCATACTATTGGTATAGGTCACAGCAAAAAGTATGCAGACTCCCAATTTCAAAAAGGCTGTGGTCTTTATTTCGGTCATCAGCAATGCAAGGTTTCGGCTATAGTGTAGCCTTTGTCAAGCATACACTATAGCCGAAACGTTGCATTGCTGATGACCTAAATAAAGACCACAGCCTTTTTGAAATTGGGAGTCTGCATACTTTTTGCTGTGACCTATACCAATTGGATGTTCTATATCTGGACTGGTTATCCGGATGGTCACGGGCATAAGAGCAGGGACTAGTGCTGTCTTCCCTCCTTGGACGTACAAATGCATACTGTTATAATGAAATGCTATTTTGAATAATATCACTACATGCTATCATTATTACATGGTGTGACTATAATAATAAATTATCCTACCATTATTAAATATCAACTCAAAAATACCACTTTATTGTAGGATAATTACTACAACATACTGTACTACCATAGGTACTATTGGCTATTTATAATACTACCATGCTATTGCCATTCCATACTACCAATGTAGTGGTTATAATAATACCCCTTTAACCTAATATTATTATGTCCATACTTAAATAATACTACTACATACTAGTACTTTTGCATGCAATATATAAGTATCACTGCATACTAGCTCTAACAATACTACTATATGACAAGCTGGCTCTGATAGAACCATTACATACTACCAATATACTACCAATATACATACTACCAATATCCTACCAATATACATATTACCAATATACATACTACCAATATAATAAGAATGACATTGCATAGTACGATCATTACATACTACCAATATCCTACCAATATACATACTACCAATATACATACTACCAATATACTACCAATATATATACTACCAATATACATACTACCAATATCCTACCAATATACATACTACCAATATACATATTACCAATATCCTACCAATATACATACTACCAATATACATACTACCAATATACATACTACCAATATACATACTACCAATATACATACTACCAATATACATACTACCAATATACATACTACCAATATACATACTACCAATATACTACCAATATACATACTACCAATATACATACTACCAATATACATACTACCAATATAATAAGAATGACATTGCATAGTACGATCATTACATACTAGCCATAATAATAGTGTTTACATTGAGCAACTGCAGCATGGTAAGTATAATACCGCTATATACTGTAATAATGAATATACATGCTATGCATAATAATATCATTATATAGAAATACTATTACGTTATAACTCTTTACCGTGTGTCATGTTAGTAATGAGAATAACTGTTAATGTTTCCTTGTTTTTTGCACGATTATGGTAAATATGTGTTATTAGAATAAATGATAGTATAATGTATATAATAACCACGGTCCTCACAGACTCCATAATGCCAGAACATAATAATGACATGTTATGTATTGTATAGGACAATATATAGGGGGTGATGGAGGTAAGTAGTGTACTGACTTGTGTAGGAGAAAGGTGCCCCTAAGTCCTGGCCCTGGCATGAAGGGGGGGGGGGGGGTCATTAGTTACTGCACCTCTCCAAGCATAGGGGTCAGAAGTTAATTCTGGTTGCAGAAGTTAATTTTTCAGTAGGGAGAGGGGGCAAGAGGTTACTCCTCAGTCACCATGTATATACAGATGACTGCTGCTGGGGGGAGAATAGGAATAGAGATAGATAGATATAGATAGATAAGTAGGTAGGTAGGTGGGTAGGTAGATAGGTAGATAGATAGATGAAAAATAGATAATTGGTAGATAGATTTAAATATGATATACAGCAATCTGATTTTTTATTATAATGATAATAATAATAATAATAATAAAATAGTAATCTCTTTTGCTACTGCTATTTATTATCTATGTATCTTATCTATTTCTATATATTTAACTCATAGGTTTCCATATACGATATATCAATTGATATTGTTCATATGTATCATGCGTCACCTGTCTTCATCTAGCTCATAATTAGTTTGTGCAAACAGAAAGTCTGTGTTATGTCTTTATTGGCATCTGTCAGTTCATCTTATAACTATCGAATTATCTATCCTTTATATAAAATCTATAACTTTGTGCAAATAGCATATGCTGTGTCTCTATTGCTATCTATCTATCTATCTGTCTGTCTATCTCTCTATCTATCCATGTATCTGTCTATCTCATATCTATCTATCCATGTATCTATCTATCTCATATCTATCTATCTATCTATCCATATATCTATCTCATATCTATCTATCCATGTATCTATCTATCTCATATCTATCTATCTATCCATGTATCTATCTCATATCTATCTATCCATGTATCTATCTATCTCATATCTATCTATCTATCCATATATCTATCTCATATCTATCTATCATGTATCTCATATCTATCTATCTATCCATGTATCTATCTCATATCTATCTATCTATGTATCTATCTATCAATCATCGGTCTGTCTGTCTATCTATCCATGTATCTATCTCATATCTATCTGTCATCTGTCTGTCTATCTATCTACTATCTCACATCCATCTTTCTGTATATCTATCTGGCTCATATCTACCTAACTTCTGTATGTCACAGCTGAGACAGATATCTGGAGTATATGAGCGGCCAATGGGGTAGAACTTCGGGCCTTCTATTCTCAGGGATTCGGTTCTTAACTTTATCCATACAGCAAATGTCTGCAAATGTATCTAGCCCCCTCCTAATATATCTAAGATATATATATATATTACCTATAGGGTGAAATAGAAAATATGTAAGAAAAAAAAAATATATATATATATATATATATATATTTGAAAGCAACTATACCGCCAGACATGTGAATAGATAGATAGTATTGACAAGTTCCATTTAGCTGAAAATACTACACACTATAGTTTACTGCAATTGTAGCGGTGACTGTAATCTTCATAGTCACAGATTATTTCATCTATTATTGCAGAGCACAATTGTGTGTGTGTATATATACATATATATATATATATATATATATATATATATATATATATATATATATATATCTGCATACACCTTATAGTAGCTCCTCCCTGTTCCCTAGAACCACTCCCCATACAATGACACAGGGTCACAGAGCTGGTGACACATGACATGAGGAGACCCCTCTCCCCCCATCCTCATCGCTGCTACATGGAGATTATTTGTAGTGAAAGTCAATTAGGCAAATAAGTGGGGGGAAAAATAACCACAAGACAATTCACTAAAAAGATTACAGGAAATTACAGGAATTATACTGTACAAGTATAATGTCCCCTGCTACAGATCTACATGAGAGTAATAAAAAAAATATATATTTATTAATATTTTTATGAATATATATATATATATTTATATATATTCATAAAAAAATATTAATACATATTTTTTTTATTTACTGCAACATTTTATGATTTGCATCTATCTATCTATATATATATATATATATATATATATATATATATTCTTGTTTACTATATTTCATAATAATATACTGTCTATGCATTATAATAAAACTGTTAATATTTCCACTCTCAACTTTGTTATTGTCATCTTCTATAAAGTCTTATCATGTAAACATTTCCTTACAATACAGTAATAAAGTATACAACTACTCAATGTAAATGTTCCTATTTCTGCGATCATTGTGTGGTTTACATTGTTTTTGACTCTGTATCTTGTGTCTATTTCTTTATTTCTAGTCTTTATTTTATTATTATTAACCATAGATCATTGTTATATATAGAAGGTGCCCACCAGGTAAGCATCCAAATGAAATACTAATGGCACCTACCTATAAAAATACACAATGATTTGCACAATAATAACAGATGGATGTGTAAAGACATTTTAGTGCCTATATAGTAACATATAGTTGTGTGTTCGGATGAAGCGTTTCGTTGCAGTGTTTCAGCTCAGTATGTATGATACTATAATGTATTATTGAGTATATAGTCTTGTGACTTGCACTAGTGGGTTCATATATTGAGCAGCCCCCCCAGTAATGTGTCTGCAGTACTGAGTGTGTCCCCACACGACCCCTCATATGTCCCTGTACCTGATCCACTGGCCGCCATCTCACAGTCACTACAGCCCGGGGTCTCCTCCTCTTCTTCCTCCTTGGGTCTCCCCTCCAGCGGCCTCTGGCTCTTCCTCATCCCGGATCCCTCCACCATGTCCCCCTCTGCCGTCCTTCCAAGCTCCCCCTCCTCACTGAGCGCAGAGTCTGAGTCCCATCCAGCCTGCTCCCTCCCTGACAATGCCCCCGGTGCCCCCGGAGATGCCAGTCCTTCTGCACCCACCTCCCCAAAGAGCCTCCAGCAGCAGGAGGGGTGGGGGTTAGCTGTGGGGCTGGAGGTGGGCAGCAGGCGCCCCAGCCTGGGGAAAGACACCCCCCGGTCCTCCTTTTTGTTCAGGATGGCCTGGATGGAAAAGGGGGTCAAGGAGCTGGAGCTGCGCAAAGCCATGTGGGCGAGATGTGGAGCCTGAGGCGGGATCTCCTGGGGTCTCCTCAGATCGCAGGGATGATCAATAGATCGGAGATCCCATACACCTTGGGATCATCACCAGGTATCTCCAAAGGTGAAGTGGCCCCTGCACCACCACAGTCTACTGCTCAGCAATGGAGGAGATCCCTGTCCCCAGTCTTCATCTAGGGAGAGTCATCACCTCCAGTCTCCTGCTTGGGATCCACACAGTAATGTGCAGCAGCCCCTCCTCAGGTGGACAGGGGGTCCCCACCTTCCTTTGTCTCCAGACAAGCTGTAGATGGGGGCTGTCAGGAGCTTCTCCTGGGGTCACTTGTTGCTGCAGTGTAGTCCCTGCCTGGAGGCGTCTGTAGTTCTGTGCACCTCAGGAGGAAGTCCCTTGTGTGGACTGCAGATCCTTGTCCTGCTGATCCTTGTATTGCCGATCCTCTATGTGCTCCCCATGCTCACAGACTGCAGCTGAGGTCTTGGGGTGCCAGCTGTGGATTTATAGAGGGGCTCCCCTCTGCAGCACTCTCCTCCGCTCTTCTCCCAGGCTGTGGTGCTGCTGCTGTCTCTTTCTCTCTTTAGACTTGCACTCTCCTTCTCTCTTTCTTTCTCTCTCATTCCTCACCTGTGAGTGACAGCTGCAAACCGGACGATCTGATAGGATGGCTCCAACGACAGGGCGCGATCTGATTGGCTGGGACCAGTGTTGGGAATGTTGACCTGGTGCTGGGACTGGGAATAAGTGTTAACCCTTGGACCTCTCACTATAACCTGGGCCAGGACTGTATCTATTCCCGAGAAGAAGACATGGAGAAGGATGTGGCTATAGAAGTTATTCCTCCTGTTCTATGAAGAAATAAAGCAAATTCCTTCATCTCCTGGAGAAAGTGATCTGAAGAAATATAGTGACTGAATGTATCTTATATATGTGATGTGTCCAGAGAAATAAACATCGCCCCAGTGAGTGAGGATGTCTCATGTCTGTCTGTCTGTCTATCTATCATCTATCTATCTAATATCTATCTATCTATATATCTATCTATCTATCTATTTCATATCTATCTATCTAATATCTATCTATCTATCTCATGTCTGTCTATCTATCTATCTATCTATCTATCTATCTATCTATCTATCTCTCCTATCTATTTCATATCTATCTATCTCATATCTATCTATCTATTTCATATCTATCTATCTATCTATCTATCTATCTATCTATCTCATATCTATCTATCTATCTCATATCTATCTATCTATCTATCTATCTATTTCATATCTATCTATCTAATATCTATCTATCTATCTCATGTCTGTCTATCTATCTATCTATCTATCTATCTCTCCTATCTATTTCATATCTATCTATCTCATATCTATCTATCTATTTCATATCTATCTATCTATCTATCTATCTCATATCTATCTATCTATCTCATATCTATCTATCTCATATCTATCTATTATCTATCTATCTATCTATTTCATGTCTATCTATCTCATATCTATCTATCTTCTATCGATCTATCTATCTCTCATATCTTTCTATATCTATATTTTGTTTGTATCTTCTATATCCTATTTATTTAATCTATCATCTACATAAAAAATATCTATAATAAAATATCTATTTTCTAGCAGTATCTATCTCATATCATCTATCTATTATCTATGAACCGATCTATCTCATATCTATCTCATATCTATCTATCTATCTATCTATCTATCTATCTAACTCATATCTATCTATCTCATATCTATCTATCTATCTATCTATCTAACTCATATCTATCTATCTTCTATCTATCTATCTATCTCTCATATCTTTCTATATGTATATTTTGCTTGTATCTTCTATATCCTATTTAGAAGATTAACTTAATTTATTTAATATCATCTACGTAAGGACTATCTATAATAAAATATTAATAGCTATTTTCTAGCATTATCTATCTATCTATCTATTCTCTCTTTCTATCTCTCTATCTATAGTATTTATCTATGTCATATCTATCTGTACTATGTAAAGTAAACAGCAGTATACCCCAATACTATAGTAATCACATATACGCATCATATTGTTACAATTATTTTGGCTATCCGTGTATCTGAGGACTAAGCTCACATACGGTAATGTGCAATGTTTCATTTCCAATTTTATTCATTTTCCTCTGATCTAAATAAATCTATAAATACAAAATAAAACTACTATAGGCTGTCACTATACATAAAATAAAACTCTATTCTATATATCTAAGCGACATGACTAGGTTGTACAGTTTATCCATAAATATCTATCTATATGCTAAACCTAATAGCGAAAAGAAGAAACATTGCACTTACAGAACGGATACAATATAAGGGTAAATCACGATATCAATTAGAATTGGGATATGCGATACAAACATTAATAATAGCCAAAAAGGTAGATATACAGACAGATAATAGACAAACCGATAGATAGATAGACAAATATATAGATAGGTAGATAAATAGACAGATAGATAGAGAAATATATAGATAGATAAATAAATAGACAGATAGATAGAGAAATATATAGATAGATGATAATGATTTTTAATTTCAAGTCATTATAAAAATAATTGTCAGCCCGTATATAAATGTCTGTATCTGTCTATCATCTCAAATATCTCTATCTACATATATAAATAATAATATAATAGGTATGTACATAGGTATAGATAGATGGATAGATGTAGGATATGTATATATATATATATATATATATATATATATATATATATATATAATAGATACATAACAATTAGATTGAAAGATAGTCAAAGACAGATTTATATGGTATGAGGATAGATACATAGATAAATGGAATGGACAATAAATGTTAATGTTTATGTTTATATATATATATATATATATATATATATATATATATATATACGGAATAGTATATAAAAAATATATATATTTTAAATAAAAATAAGAATAGTGCATATAAAAATTATATATATATATATATATATATATACATATATATATATATATATATATATATATATATATATATATATATCAGTTATTTTAATATTGTAAGTCAGCCTGTATATACATGTGTGTGGTGACATAAGCAGCTCCATTGGATCACAATAATGCGCTATAATCTATCTATCTATCTATCTATCTATCTATCTATATAATATCTATCTAATCATATATCTCACATCTATCTATCTATCATGTATCTCATATCTATCTATCTATCTATCTCATATCTATCTATCATGTATCTCATATCTATCTATCTATCTATCTCATATCTATCTATCTATCTATCTCTCTCTCTCATATCTATCTATCTATCTATCTATCTATCTATCTATCTATCCCATATCTATCTATCTCATATCTATCTATCATGTATCTCATATCTATCTATCTATCTATCTATCTATCTATCTATCTATCTATCTATCTCATATCTATCTATCATGTATCTCATATCTATCTATCTATCTATCTATCTATCTATATCTATCTATCTATCTATCTATCTCATATATATGTATCTATCATGTATTTTCATATCTATCAATCTATCTATCTATCTATCTATCTATCTATCTATCGCATATCTATCTATCATGTATCTCATATCTATCTATCTATCTATCTCATATCTATCTATCTATCATGTATCTCATATCTATCTATCTAATATTTTTGAAATAACAGTTACAGTATATAGCACTAATATTTCCGTATTAAATCCAAGCGCTGAGCCCAGAATACATGTTATATAAGATAGGATAATGGCTCCAGGTGCAGGTAGAGGGACAATAGCAGCTTCTGTGCGGACCCCCAGCCCTCTTGTTCAGGCTGCAGGGACTTTGCCTGGTTTAACAGCCCCATCCATAATCACTCTGTAAAAATACAGTCTGACAATAAGATAAACTCTCCCATAATGGGGGGCACAGTCCCACCAAGTGGCATTGTGTTAACACCACTAGAAGTGAGCTGTCCATGAATGAGAGCAGAGAATGACACATGAGGGGAGCTCGGAGGCTTCCTGAGATCTGGCACCACACAAGTTGGGTGGTCTATGTTTATTTCCACAGCCTTCACTAAACCCCTTCCTCACCTCCCTGTGCAAGTGCCTAGAGCAGCCTGTCCTGCTGAGATCCTCTTCACACAGCTCCCTCTCATCCCCCAGGAGAAGAAAATCTCCGCATAGTCAGGGAGGTGTGTTTATTTTTCACCCCACCAAGAAGTTAATGTATAAGCCAAGATCAATACGGCGCCAAATTTGTGAACAAGGAGCAGCCAGGTAGTCTTTCAGCTTCCCTGCCAAGGAAGAAGCCCCACCGAATCCTTGTGTTATTCAATAGTTCTTTTCGTGTCAAAGGCCGGTGGTCTCCAAACTGTGGACCTCCAGATGTTGCAAAACTACGACTCCCAGCATGCCCGGACAGCCAACGGCTGTCCGGGCATGCTGGGAGTCGTAGTTTTGCCACATCTGGAGGTCCACCGTTTGGTAACCAATGGCATAGGCCTTATGTAACGACTGCTAGGCATAATCCGCCAAGTAATACTCATATAACCAGATAATGCTGTTACATACTAGATACAATGGTTGCCCAGTTGCCCATAGCAACCAATAATGATCACTTCTTTCATTTTACACAGGCCTTGTTAAAAATGAAAGTAGTAAGCTGATTGGTTGCTATGGGCAACTGGGCAACTTTTCCTCTGGACAGGTTTTGATAAATATCCCCCAATGGCCCTCATTTACTGGAGTCTAGTTTTCTTTGTAGGATTTTGTTTCTGACTGGTATTTATTATTGTATCTTGTATTTGGATATTTTATCTACGTTTTGCTCTTTTTACACATGTTCTGAGTTAATGGTCACGCCCCTTTGTAGGGTTTTCTAAGTAAAGTGTAGGGTTAGTAGGGTTTTTTGGATTTTTTCCCCCGGAAATTCTGTCGCTAGACACATGCAACAGAAAAAAAACAAAAAAAACCCCTACAAAATCTCAGAAAAGCTTTAGTAAATGAGGCTCAATGGGGGAGATTTATCAAATCCTGTCTAGAGGAAAAGTTTCCCAGTTGCCCATAGCAACCAATCAGATTGCTTCTTTCATTTTTCAGAGGCCTTTCAAGAACTGAAAGAAGCGACCTGATTGGTTGCCATGGGCAACTCAGTGACTTTTCCTTTAGACAGGTTTTGATAAATCTCGCCCAATATTTCTATATCACTAGATATAAAATGTCTCCAATATATCAACCAACACTAACAACTGTCGTTATTTGCGTCCGCCAAAAGGAGGAATGGCTCTACTGAGAGCGACTATCCTAATACTTCAAATAGAAATGAATGGGGCCGTATATATAAACAGTCTTCATAGAATTCTGCAAAACCCTTTCAGGTTACCGGGAGAGTCGTAGAAATTTCTGCAACAAATCTGCCATGTGTCAACGGAATGTTAAAGTGTTTGGCGAATGGGGTCGCCGCTGTGTGATATACTCGTATGACAGGAATGTGCTGCGATGGAGAATGAGTGGTATTAGTAAACGTGTCCCAGTATTTTATAGATATTGGTCGGGGATGTGTTTTTTGCAAAACATAATAAGGGGTCTAAAAGTAATGTATTATTTATTATTTAATTATACTAGAGAGGAATATAATCAAATAACAAATTACAATTGTCCAAATATATTAAAACAACTATATATATATATATATATATATATATGTATATATATATATATATATATATATATATGTATATATATATATGTATATATATATATATGTATATATATATATGTATATGTATATATATATAAAAGCCAAAAAAGTATTGCAGCACTACTCAGCCTCAATGTGTGGGTGCCAGCGTCCAAAAAACTTCTTGACCAAAAGTCCTCAGTTTAAATAGGATCCAACAATAACGCAGCACTCCAAAGAACGGTGAAAAAAGTGTTGATTTATTCCTGTCACATCAGTACAAGCTTGTACTGATGTGACAGGAATAAATCAACACTTTTTTCACCGTTCTTTGGAGTGCTGCGTTATTGTTGGATCCTGTATATATATATATATATATATATATATATATATATATATATATATATATATATATAGTGCCAGTCAAGAGTGTAAATACACCTTTTCATTCCATGGTTTTTATTGTCTGTTTCTTTTTCTACTATTTTCTACACTCTGGATTCATATTGAACACATGAAAACTATGAAGGAACATATAATAGTTCTTGCCATAATGTGGATTAAAACAGTATTCTAATCACTATGGGGAACTGTGTAACAATTCTATCTCTGCACAACACATATTTTCATAATCCTCCAATTATTAGGAAACAAAAGGTCTGGAAAACAATTTGTAGTTTGTTTGTTTTTTTAGCCATTTTTGCATTAAAAAAAGAGCATGTCAATTAATAAAAACAGAACTCAATAGTAAAAAACAAAAAAAATGTTTTTTTGCCATTAAAAAAAAAAACAAAAAACACACACACACACACACACAAAAGAATACAAATAAGAAATAACTTTTCAGTGGGTGTTTTATGACCTAAAACAGCTAAAAATACATTATAAAGCTTATAAAGGTAAGAAATTCAACAAACTAAAGGGGTATTCCAGGTGTTTTTTTTCTTTAGCCTTTGATCCCATGATGACAAGTTATAATACAGTGTAATATGCTTCTATTACCTACAGTGACGTTTGGGCATCCCCAGGTAAAAATTTGTATTAATGTGCATAAAGAAGCCAAGGAAAGATGGAAAAATCTCCAAAAGGCATCAAATTACAGATTAGACATTCTTATAATATGTCAACAAAAGTTAGATTTTATTTCCATCATTTACACTTTCAAAATTACTGAAAACAAAAAATGGCGTCTGCAAAAGTTTGGGCACCCTGCAGATTAATATCTTGTACTGCCCCCTTTGGCAAGTATCACAAATTTTTACTTGGGGTGCCCAAACTTGATCCCCACTGTACATGCCCCACTTTGTCCCCTTTTCATGCACAGAACCTTCACCGGAAGTGCTGTAGTATAAGTCTTTTAATTTTACTGCAGTCTCCAACCTTTACTGTTGTCTCCCAGCATTCCCTGCAGCCAGAGAGACAACATGTCATAAGTCACATGGTCTCCACAGGGCGTGGCTATGCTGCAGTGGGTGGATGGATTGTGTTACTTTAGTAAATCTCCTCTATTCTGCTATCCACCCACCCACTGCAACATAGCCACGCCTCCTGGAGACCATGTGAAATATTGGTGGAAATTTATCCTCCACCTGTGTAGAGGAAATGTGCAGTTGTCCATAGCAACCAATCAGATGGATTTTATTTAAAAAAAAAAGCCACTGATTGGTTGCTATGAGCAACTGCACCACTCTTCCTCTATAAAGACTTTGATAAATCTCCCCCATTGTCTCTGGCCACATAGAATGCTGGGAAATGTCAGAAACAACAGTAAAAGAAAAAGAATTCCACTAAAGCACTTCCGGTTTGGGACAGTGCATGAAGACAGGACAAAGCAGCACACGGAGGTATTATAAGCATATTACACAGTATTATAACTTGGCATCATGGGCTCAAAGGCTGAAGAAAACAAAATCCTGGAATATCCCTTTAACTATTGACAAGGCATACCTGTTAATTCAAACTCATGAGGCTGAATGCCAAAAGTGTGCCAAGTTGCCATCAAAGCAAAATAGGGCTACTTTGAAGAATCTAAACTATAAAACATCTGGTCTGTTTAACACTTTGTTGTTTACTTCTTTAATTCCTATCTGTTCATTTTTAGTTTTTGTGTCTTTAATATCCATCTACAAACGCTGATCAGCCATAACCATAAAACCATTGCTAGATTATGTGAATAACATTGAGCAATACATTCCAATGGCTCCTGTCAATTGGTGGGACATACTAAGACAATGGCCAAATTGTGATGGTTCAGAGATGGGCCAGAGCATCTATAAAACAGCAGGTTGAGTGGGATGTTTCTAGTATACAGTGGTTAGTACTTACCAGTAGGTAGGACAACTGGTAATCTTATGCCAGGCTCATGGGTGTTCAGGCTCATTGCTATGTGGGGGAGTGAAGGCTAGCTTGTCTGTTTGATCCTAGCATATGTACATAGAAGCACTGTGGGGGCCAGATAACGCTGTATGTCTTGCCCCCACAGCGCTTCTATAATCATATGCCTCCACAGTGCAATGAATGAAGTATTCTAACAGCAGCGCATCTGGCCAGGAAGCCAGCCGGCCGGCCCGATGCGCTGCTGAAAGAATACTTGTCATTCATAGCGCTGCGGCTCCATCTGTATATAGATGCGCTGTGGGGTTCAAACATATATCCATATGTCTGGCCCCCACAGCGCTTCTATAATCATATGTCTTCACAGTGCTATGAATGAAAAGTATTCTAATAGCAGCGCATCTGGCCAGGAAGCCGGCCGGCCCGATACGCTGCTGAAAAAATACTTGTCATTCATAGCGCTGCGGCAGCATCTGTATATAGATGCGCTGTGGGGGTCAAACATATATCCATATGTCGGGCACCCACAGCCCTTCTATAATCATATGCCCTTGCAGTGCTATGAATGAAAAGTATTCTAACAGCAGCGCATCTGGCAGGGAAGCTGGCCGTCTCGATGCGCTGCTGATAGAATTATTTTCATTCATAGCGCTGCGAAGGCATATGATAGAAGTGCTGTGGGGGCCAGATATATGGATATATGTCTGACCCCCACAGCACATCTATATACAGGGGAGAAATCATACATATACACATGGGGGGAATAAGGGGATGCACTGAAGTTTAAAAACCCCACTGGGAGCCCTGAATAGCTCCTCAGTACCGGCCAATTTAGGGCTCCCGGTTGGGAATTGAAAAACTAAAGTAAAATACATCGTACATCGCAGGGGAGTGGAGCATGCCGCCCGCTCCCCTGTTTAATAACTTCTAATTGCATTGGGTCTCAGAAGTAAGACCCAGTGCGATCATTCCCTCACCCCCTGTACTACAACCCCCATCATGGAACAGAGTCTGTTCCATGATAGGGATAGTAGTACAAACACTAATGTAGCCTCCCCAGTCACTGGCAGACTCCCACAGCCGGGGAACTACTACTCCCATCACGGAAACTGATGGGAGTAGTAGTAGTCCCGGCTGTGGGAGTCTGTAGGCAGAGGTGTTAAAATGGCTGTACATGATGGATGTAATAGCGGGTCTTAAAGAATGAATACTCATAGTGTGAAAGGAGTCATACTAGTACTGGAATATATTATATCATCATTGGGGGATTGCTTGTCAAACTTCCCTTGTGGGACTAATAAAAAGTAAAAAAAAATATAAAGTTTTACAGAATACAGTATAATAACCCAAAAAAGTTATTAGGCCAAACCAATACTGACATCATACTGACCCAGTGAATAAAGTTATAATACAAGTTCACCAATAAGTTATATAAACCCCCAAATGGTTCCATATTAAGTAAAACTTTTAGATCTGTTGACAGCAAAATAAGATAAGTTACGGCTCTTTGAATGTGACAATGGAAAAATGAAGATATAGTGTGGGCATTAAGGCCCAGAATGTATCTCAGGGGAAGGAGTTATAAGTGATAAAACCAGATTAGGAAAACATGGCTGCTTTCTTGTGAAAACAGTGCCACACCAGTCTTCAGGCTGTGTGTAGTATTACAACTCTTCTCCATTCACTTCAATAGAACTTAAAAGCAATACCTCACACAGCCTGAGGAAAGAGTGAAAGAGTAGTGCTGTTTCTGTAAAAAAAAAAAAAATAGGATTACACGACAACTCACACCAGATCTCTCCATCATCATCAAATATATTGTCAAGTGTAGCACACTTGGGATGGGGCCCTATTCCACCACAACCCCCTAAACCATTTTTCTCTACCCTCCCTCATGGTTGCAGGGCCCATACCACCTTCTATACCTGTTGTGCTATTAGTTCACTAGTTTACAGCTTTGTAAATTACTTCTATTCTAAAATCTTGATCCTTCCAGTAGTTATCAGCCGCTGTATACTACAGAGGAAGTGGTGTAGTTCTTTCCTGTCTGGCCACTGTGCTCTCTGCTGACACCTCTGTCCGTGTCAGGAAGTGTCCAGAGCAGAAAAAGTTTACTATGGGGATTTGCTCCTTCTCGTTGAAGTAATTTACAAATCAGTTGATTCGAAAAAATGTGTTTTCCACCGGAGTACCCCTTTAACTTTTCTCAAAGAAGGCGCCATGACCTTAGTTTATACAGTTTGGACAACTGTTGAATGAACGTTTGTCTGATGAGGCAAAAACAATCATTCATTGTTATTTCGAATGATCGTTTTGGTTAAAGTCGTTCTGTTTCATCAACTAACTAATCTAATGTGTGTGTGGGTAAAAACAATAAAAAGTGCAAATATAAAGTAGAAGAGAACCACGTACGTATACAATACTAATGGGCGTATAATGAATGAATTTACTGTTTCCACCTAATTGTAGCATTCAGCTTTGACTTGTGGTGGAACTGGAAGCTTCTAGGGCTAAATCTGCAACATCTATTACATGCTATTTACATAGTTGCATAGTTAGTATGGTTGAAAAAAGACATACGTCCATCAAGTCCAACCAGGGGATTGAAGGGAAGGGTGTAAGGGGATAAGGGAAAGGGATGTAGTTTTATAATTCTGCATAAGCATTAATGTTATTTTGTTCCAGGAATGTATCTAACCCTGTTTTAAAGCTGTTAATTGTTCCTGCTGTGACCAGTTCCTGAGGTAGACCGTTCCATAAATTCACAGTCCTCATGGTAAAGAAGGCGTGTCGCCCCTTTAGACTAAACCTTTTCTTCTCCAGACGGAGGGAGTGCCCCCTCGTCCTTTGGGGGGGTTTAATCTGGAACAGTTTTTCTCCATATTTTTTGTATGGGCCATTTATATACTTATATACGTTTATCATATCACCCCTTAAACGTCTCTTCTCAAGACTAAACAATTGTAACTCCTTTAATCGCTCCTCATAGCTAAGATGTTCCATGCCCCATATTAGTTTAGTCGCGCGTCTCTGCACCCTTTCCAACTCCGCAGTGTCCCTTTTATGAACAGGCGACCAAAACTGAACAGCATATTCCAGGTAAGGCCGTACCAATGATTTATAAAGGGGGAGTATTATGTCCCTGTCCCTTGAGTCCATGCCTCTTTTTATACATGACAATATCCTGCCGGCTTTGGAAGCAGCAGCCTGACATTGCATGCTATTCTGTAGTCTGTGATCTACAAGTACTCCCAGATCCTTCTCTACCAGTGACTCTGCCAGTTTAATCCCCCCTAAGACATACGATGCATGCAGGTTATTAGTACCCAGATGCATAACTTTACATTTATCCACATTGAACCTCATTTGCCAAGTGGATGCCCAGACACTTAGTCTATCCAAGTCATCTTGTAACTTATGCACATCCTCTATAGACTGTACCGTGCTACAAAGCTTGGTGTCATCTGCAAAGATAGAAACAGAGCTGTTAATACCATCCTCTATATCATTGATAAATAAATTAAACAACATCGGGCCCAGTACTGAACCTTGGGGTACACCACTAATTACCGGGGACCAATCAGAGTACGAATCATTGACCACCACTCTCTGGGTACGATCCATGAGCCAGTGTTCAATCCAGTTACAAACTAAAGTTTCAAAGCCCAAAGACCTTAACTTACCTGTCAGACGTCTATGAGGGACAGTATCAAACACTTTGGCAAAATCCAGAAACACCATATCCACAGCCATTCCTCTGTCAAGGCTTCTACTCACCTCTTCATAAAAGCAAATTAGATTGGTTTGACAACTTCTATCCTTAGTAAACCCATGCTGGCTATCACTTATAATACTATTATCCCCTATGTATTCCTGTATGTAATCCCTTATAAGTCCTTCAAACAATTTACCCACAATGCACGTTAGACTTACAGGTCTATAATTGCCTAGCGAAGACCTAGAGCCCTTCTTGAAGATTGGTACCACATTAGCCTTGCGCCAGTCCCTTGGCACAATACCAGACACCAGAGAATCTCTAAATATCATGAACAAGGGTACAGATATTACTGCACTTACCTCTCTAAGAACTCTTGGGTGTAGTCCATCCGGCCCTGGAGATTTGCTTACATTTACTTTACTTAACTTACCTTGTACCATCTCTACATTAAGCCAGTTCAGTACATTACATGATGTGTTACCAGCACTGACCTGGCCAATGTCAGCTCCTTTTCCATAGTGTATAGAGAACTAAAGAACCCATTCAGTAGCTCCGCTTTCTCTTGATCGCCCGTGACAACCTCCCCATTATCATTATTAAGGGGTCCTACATGCTCTGTCCTTGTTTTTTTTGTATTTATATATCTAAAAAATATTTAGGATTAGTTTTGCTTTCTTTGGCCACCTGTCTCTCATTTTGAATTTTTGCTGTTTTTATTACATTTTTACAGAATTTATTAAGCTCTTTGTACTGTTTGTTGTATTTGTGTAGTTTGTTGTCTTCTCATACCTCATATCATCATAAAAAAAAACTGTAGTACCAAGGCCTGAGTGTGAGTGGAATCTTTGAATCTCTTATCCATATGCTCCTCATTATGACTACAGACCACCCTAATAGTGTCTGCATATTTTCACTTATTTTACAGTTTTTCTTTTAAATTTTTTCTACCATAGATCAAAACTACAACTCTATTAATGAAAGGGTATCTACAATGGTGGTGCGGCGGCAGGATACACTTTTATAACTTCCGGCAACTCTGTAGCCCGTGGAGGTCCACAGAATTTCCAGAAGCCATATACAAGTCTTTGGGACTATAGACAATTCTGGAGACTACTTGCTTTAGCAGCGGGCTACAGAGTTGCCAGGAATATCAATTATATGGTTGTCCAAAATTAGGATTTTTCTTTTCCCTAATAACAAAGCCACTCTTGTCCATGGGCTGTGTTTCATATTGCAGCTCATCCTGCATTAAAGGGGTATTCCGGGTTTATACACTGCTCAAAAAAATAAAGGGAACACTAAGAAAACACATCCTAGATCTGAATGAATAAACTAATCGTATGAAATACTTTCGTCTTTACATAGTTGAATGCGCTGACAACAATATCACACAAAAATTATCAATGGAAATCAAATTTATCAACCCATGGAGGTCTGGATATGGAGTTACACTCAAAATCAAAGTGGAAAACCACACTACAGGCTGATCCAACTTTGATGTAATGTCCTTAAAGGGGTACTCCGGTGATGTCAGCAGAGAGCTTTTTGTTCCAAAAAGAAAATAATTTCCTCTGTAGTATTCAGCAGCTAGTTGATTTAAAAAAAAGTTTTCCACCAGAGTACCCCTTTAAAACAAGTAAAAATGAGGCTCAGTAGTGTGTGGCCTCCACGTGCCCGTATGACCTCCCTACAATGCCTGGGCATGCTCCTGATGTGCTGGACTAAAGCATCCGCCAACTCCTGGACAGTCTGGGGTGCAACATGGCGTTGGTGGATAGAGCGAGACATGATGTCCCAGGTGTGCTCAATCGGATTCAGGTCTGGGGAACGGGTGGGCCAGTCCATTGCATCAATGCCTTCCTCTTGCAGGAACTGCTGACACACTCCAGCCACATGAGGCCTAGCATTCTCTTGCATTAGGAGGAACCCAGTGCCAACCACACCAGCATATGGTCTCACAAGGGGTCTGAGGATCTTATCTTGGAACCTAATGGCAGTCAGGCTACGTCTGGCAAGCACATGGAGGGCTGTGCGGCACCCCAAAGAAATACCAACCGACACATTACTGACCCACCTCCAAACCGGTCATGCTGGAGGATGTTGCAGGCAGCATAACGTTCTCCATGGCGTCTCTAGACTCTGTCACGTCTGTCACATGTGCTCAGTGTGAACCTGCTATCTTCTGTGAAGAACACAGTGGCGAATTTACCAGTCTTGGTGTTCTCTGGCAAATGCCAAACATCCTGCACGGTGTTGGGCTGTAAGCACACACCCCCACCTGTGGACGTCGGGCCCTCATACCACCCTCATTGAGTCTGTTTCTGACCATTTGAGTGGACACAAGCACAACTGTGGCCTGCTGGAGGTCATTTTGCAGGGCTCTGGCCTCATGCTCCTCCTTGCACAAAGGCTGAGGTAGCAGTCATGCTTCTGGGTTGATGACCTCCCACGGACTCCTCATGTACTGGCCTGTCTCCTGGTAGCGCCTCCATGCTCTGGACACTACGCTGACAGATACAGCAAACCTTCTTGCCACAGCTCGCATTGAGGTGTCATCCTGGATGAGCTGCACTACCTGAGCCACTTGTGTGGGTTGTAGACTCTGTATCATGCTACCACTAGAGTGAAAGCACCGCCAGTATTCAAAAGTGACAAAAACATCAGCCAGGAAGCATAGGAACTGAGAAGTGGTCTGTGGTCACCACCTTCAAAACCACTCCTTTATTGGTGGTGTCTTGCTAATTGCTAATCATTTCCACCTGTTGTCTGTTCTATTTGCACAACAGCATGTAAAATTGATTGTCAATCAGTGTTGCTTCCTGAGTGGACAGTGTGATTTCACAGAAGTGTCAGTGACTTGAAGTTACATTGTGTTAAGTGTTCTCTTAATTTTTTTGAGCAGCCTACATCTTATCCCCTATCCAAAGGAAAGGGGATAAGATGTATGATCGCAGGGGTCCCACCGCTGGGGACCCCCGTGACCTTGGTGCAACTCCCGGCATTCTGTATTAAGCTCTGCTTCCGAGACGGGGCAGTGAGGTCACGGTCACGCCCCCTCATGACATCACACCACACCCCCTCCATTCATGTCTATGGGAGGGGGTGTGATGGCTGTCATGCCCCTCCCATAGACATGAATGGAGGGGGCATGGCATGATGTCAAGGGGGGGGGGGGGGTTGCACCGAGATTGCTGGGGTCCCCAGGGATAGGGGATAAGATGTGTAAACCGGGATACCCCTTTAAGTAACAAGCCCACTTGTCCAATTTGTAATTTGTTCAGAATTTCTGAGCTGAATCTGGCAGAAAAAGGAATGGGAAATATAAAGGAAAGACTTAGGCAGGGTCACATGATGAAATGAACATTCTTTCATTTACTCAGAAATACAATACTGTGGATGGCAATGCAGTCTGCGTGGTCATGTGAACCTCATACTGTCTTGTGGATTTACTTATAGCTTTGGCTCACAAAGACAGTTTTCCAAATAACTGCAGTGTGTGATGGCAGCTTTACAAATAATAATAATACAGTGGTCCCTCAAGTTACAATATTAATTGGTTCCAGGACGACCATTGTATGTTGAAACCATTGTATGTTGAGACCATAACTCTATGGAAACCTGGTAATTGGTTCTGAAGCCCCAAAATGTCATCCAAAAATAGGAAAAAGTGAGGATTAAAGATAAATAAGTAGATAACTAATATAGATAAAGCAAGTCCTTATATATATATATAAAAGTAAGAAAGATCTGCTGGGAGCTGTAAATCATTGTCTATTTCAGTGTTTCCCAGCCAGGGTGCCATCAGATGTTGCAAAACTACAACTCCCAGCATGCCCGGACAGCCTTCGGCTGTCCGGGCATGCTGGGAGTTGTAGTTTTCCACAGCTGGAGGCAACCTCTTTGGAAAACACTGGTCTATGTAGAGGACAGTAGCTTCTTCAGGGTCCTGTACAGAACACATAATGTCCTAAAAAAAAGGAAAATGGAGCCGCCCTCACCTGATGTACAAAGGAGCAGCTAACCCTGGCGGAGGTAAAGAGTACAGAACATGTAATACCTCCCTGTACTGTAGGGGGCGCTACCAGACACCAGTCAGTGCATACACTTTAGGAATACAGGTGTTTTACCAGTGAAATATCCATTCTGATTGGTCGGTTCTTCCAGCCATTAACACGTTTCGCAGATTCCATAGCATTGTATGTTGAGTCTGGTTTCAAGTTACAATGGTCCAGAAAAGACCATTGTATGTTGAAACTATTGTATGTCGAGGCCATTGTAAGTTGAGGGATCACTGTATTCCTTATCATGTTACCCCTATATATTTACTTAGCATTAATACTCACTAATAGAAACCAGTCAGCCATTTATGCTGCAATGTATTCATAAGATGCAGGCTCCCACCTACCCATCTGATTGACAGCTTTCTTCCTATACACAATAAGGATTATGCATATACAGTTGATCTACATCTATTTAATCTGCAACATATTACAATAAGGGCTACATTAATGAGATTTTAAGCAATTCTCTTTCAGATTCTGAGAGAATCTGCATGTCTCTGCTTGGACATAAAGCGCAGGTTTTAAATCCAAAGCGTACATTTCTGCTGTAAACACACAGTGGATTTCTCACAGATTTTTCCCCTGACTTTAATGGAGAAGTTAAAATCTGCACTAATTTAAAAGTTTTAAATTGTTATGGGAAAATGCAGCAGATACATGGCAGGATTTACATATCTCAAATATTGTTTTATTTTTAAACGTTAACAGAACCCAAAAGTTTATAAAATAGTGTGTGGGCTGAGTTCACATTGGTTACATATGGATGTATATTTACCTCTGTTTTATGGTTGATAGTCCATGACCATGGGTCTGAAGACCTGATGGTGGTCAGGCCAGGGCTCATGAGCATAATAAAAATGTATTATGATAAAAATACTTCCATATTAGGCTAGTGTGTACAGATAAGGCTGTCAGTAGCAGGTAGGTTGGGGGAACATTCATCTCATGAATACTAAGGACTGTCTCACAGCCAGGATATTGTGCTGCCGCCATCAACTTGTAAGTTTTACAAATGAAAACATATTCACACATTAGTGACATTTGTGCTAAAAAAAAAAAAAAAAAACCCAGACTGTCCTCATGTATTTATGCTAAAGAATATATTTATATGTATTCTGGTACATTAGAGACAAAAGGTATTATATAATAAACTAGCTGAGTACCCGGCGTTGCCCGTTTTTTCCATCCTAATCCTTGTTGGGGAGGAAAATCAACAAAGGAGGAAGCTTTTGACTTCATATCCCGTCTTCATATATTGTTGTCATATCCCAACCCCATATCCCGTCCTCATATCTCAACCTTATATCCCATCCTCATATCCCAACCTCATATCCCGTCCTCATATCCCGTCATCGTGTCCTGACCTCATATCCTGACCTCCTATCTCGTCCTCATATCTCGACCTCATATCCCATCCCCCTATCCCGTCCTCATATCCCGACCTCCTATCTTGACCTCATATCCCGTCCTCATATCCCAATCTCATTTCCCTTCCTCCTATCTCGACCTCATATCCTGTCCTCATATCCTGACCTCATAACTCGACCTCCTATCCCAACCTCCTATACCGACCTCCAATCCTGACCTCATGTCCCATCCTCATATCCTGACCTTTTATCCCGTCCTCCTATCCCTGCCTCATATCCCTTCCTCATATCCCAACCTCATATCTCCACCTCCTATCCTAACCTCCTATCTCGACTTCATATCCCGTCCTCATATCCCGACCTCATATCATGACCTCATATCATGACCGTCCTTATGTCCCATCCTCATATCCTGTCCTCAGTCGGGACTGATTTATGATGAAGATATTGTAAGCTAAAAATAGAAGGGGATGTGGCTTTGTGGGATTGGGCGTGATTTGCAAGCCAGACTGATGCAAAAAAATTGGTAGATAATAAAAGGGGTGGGGCTTAAACAGTCTTTGTGAGATGGGGTGTGGCTTGCAAGCCACACTGACACATTCACTAGGAGATGCAGAGTGGAGCTTGTGGAGTAAGGTACTGGGAGTCCCATATACTTGCATGGGACCTGAAACAAAAACCCATCTTTTATATAAGGGTGTATGTAAGGGTTGATTTAACTATCATATCTTTTTATTTGACATATAAGTAATATGTGCACCAGGTATAGAAATATCTCCAGCCGTACGGAAGTTATATGGGAACATACATTTCCCATTGATTTGCATGGGACTATAAACAAAAACCCTGACCCTCACAAATGGGGGTAGTTAAGGGTTAAATTAACTATCCTATATTTTAAGTGGACATATAAGTAACATGTGACCAAGCATTATCGAAATATTTCCAGACGTTTGGAAGTTATGCAGTAACATATATTTCCCATTGACTTGTATGGGACCTTAAACAAAAACCCCGACCCTGAAAAATGGGGGTGAGTAAGGGTTAAATTATCTATCTTATGTTTGTTGTTGACATATAAGTAACATGTGTGCCAAGTTTCATGTTAATATCTTTAGCCGTTTGGACGTGATGCTGGAACATACACACATACATACACACATTGAGTTTTATATATTTAAATAGATTGTGTAATAAATGACACCTGACTTTCATATCACACCATTCCACTTTTTATTGGTCATTATTTATTTTAAGTAAATCATTCGAAACAATATGCTATAAATTTGTATTAGTTTATTATTATTATTTTTATTATTATTACTATTATTAATAATAATCAAATACAATAATATTAACAATTAGAATTGATAATAATACTCATAATTATAAAATAATAATAATAAAAAACAATAGTAATAATGAAATATTACTACTACTACTACCACTAGTAATAATAATAATCATAAAATGGTATTTATTAAACACATTAAATGTTCTCTTCTCTTTTTATGCTTAAATGTAAAAACAAAACAAAAGAACAATTGCAAAAGATAGTAAACGCAATAGTGAAAGCGATTACTTGCCATGTAATCTCTACAAACTAACCTCTGCCATCTAGTGCTTGATTTGTAGTACTACACAACATATCTTTGAGTAACAGCCTTGACTTATAATGAAAATAATGCTGAATCTCAAATATATGTGGTGTTAAATGCTAAGGTGAAAAAAGCATATGCAATACTTTTTTGATGTATTAAACATTTGGTAAACCTCTTTAAAGGCTTTCTATTATAAGGGCTAATTTTCTATATAGGCAGCTGATATATAGGGGCAGTGACAGGGAGCTTCAGCTCAAGTTGGCCCATACTTCTATTTTATAGGCAGCGAAGACCAGCACAGGGCTCCACTGTGTAATCTGCAAATATGGACTGTCTCTGAATATGATAATATATTGGGAGAAAGTCTATGGGGGAGAGTTATCAAAACCTGTGCATCTGGCTCTGTGCACTAAGGAGAAGCAGGGCTCTGTACACTGAGGACAAGCAGGGCTCTGTACACTGAGGACAAGCAGGGCTCTGTACACTGAGGACAAGCAGGGTTCTGTACATTGAGGGCAAGCGGGGCTCTGTGCACTGAGGACAAGCAGGGCTCTGTACACTGAGGACAAGCAGGGCTCTGTACACTGAGAACAAGCAGGGCTCTGTACACTGAGGATAAGCAGGGCTCTGTACACTGAGGACAAGCAGGGTTCTATACACTGAGGACAAGCAGGGCCCTGTAGACTGAGGACAAGCAGGGCTCTATACACTGAGAACAAGCAGGGCTCTGTGCACTGAGGAGAAGCAGGGCTCTGTACACTGAGGACCCACAGGGCTCTGTACACTGTGGACAAGCAGGGCTTTGTGCATTGAGGACAAGCAGAGCTCTGTACACTGAGGACAAGCAGGGCTCTGTACACTGAGAACAAGCGGGGATCTGTGCACTGAGGAGAAGCAGGGATCTGTACACTGAGGACAACCATGGCTCTGTACACTAAAGACAAGCAGGGCTCTGTGCACTGAGGACAAGCAGGGGTCTGTACACTGAGGATAACTAGGGCTCTGTACACTGTGGACAAGCAGGGCTCTGTGCACTGAGGACAAGCAGGGCTCTGTGCACATAGGACAAGCATGGCTCCGTGCACTGAGGAATAGCAGCGCTCTGTGCACTAAGGACAAACATGGCTCTGTACACTGAGGACAAGCAGGGCTCTGTGAAGTGAAGACAAGCAGGTGTGGTGGCGGATTTAGGATTAAAGCCTTGTGGGGGTGTAGGGTAGTTAGGGTGTTGCTGTTCAGGATAGTTAAGGGCACTGTTAACCCTTGTCACTCGTGAAGCCAGGGTGAGGGTTAAATACTGCAATTTTGACAGGCCTATTACCACCCTTCCCAAGAGCAATAGGTGATGCAGAAATAAAGGATTGTCCACAACCACTGTTAACTGAAAACTTGCAGGAACTTATACTGAAGAATTTCTGTACATGCAGCAATAGTAACAGTTCAGATATCAGAGTCTCTATGCCTATAGCTGAGCAGCGATTGACAGTTGGTTGGGATCAGATAAGCTCAGTTTAGCTTCTTAGGGATTGTATAGCAGAGATCCGCTGGATTTAAGGGTGCATTTAGGTCCAGTGATCTTGCGGGGAGTAGCGGGGAATTGCTTAGTATATCCGCTATGTTAGAGGCCGAGGCCGCAAGGCTTTGGCCTAGTAAATCGTCTTGTAAGCTGCGGAGGTCCTACCTCTCCCAGAGTCAGCAACCCAAGAGAGGGATCAAGATGGTGCAGGTCCCTTATATGGGCAGGGGCTGGCCGTTTTGGATTGGTCCATAACAACTGTCACTCACCGTTACATTGCATTGTGGGTGAACACGTCATGGGAACCTCCAAAGGTCCTGTAGCAAAACCATAGAGTTTTAATCTAATCACGTGACCCGCAGGTCCTGCTACGCTTGAACAGGTAGACAATTAAATATATAAATATACCTATACTTATACTTATATGAACTTCTATATAGTTATTGACTAACTGAGGGGTGACAAGGGGATAACTACAGAAGAGGGACCCCGACGTCCTAGGGACTCTGACTATGGGGACCTCTACAAAGGTAACGTATGAAATACGGTACCGGGACACCACACAGGGCTCTGTACACTGAGGACAAGCAGGGCTCTGAGCACTGAGGACAAGCAGGGCTCTGTGCACTGAGGACAAGCAGGGCTCTGTACACTAAGGACAAGCAGGGCTCTATACACTGAGGACAAGTCGGGCTCTGTGCATTGAGGACAAGCAGGGCTCTGCACTAAGGATATGCAGAGCTCTGTGCACTGAGGACAAGCAGGGCTCTGTTCACTGAGGACAAGCAGGGCACTGTGCACTGAGGACAAGCAGTGCTCTGTGCACTGAGGACAAGCAGGGCTCTGTACACTGAGGACAAGCAGGGCTCTGTACACTGAGGACAAGCAGGGGTCTGTACACTGAGGACAAGCAGGGCTCTATACACTGAGGACAAGCAGGGCTCTGTACACTGAGGACAAGCAGGGCTCTGTACACTGAGGACAAGCAGGGCTCTGAGCACTGAGGACAAGCAGGGCTCTGAGCACTGAGGACAAGCAGGGCTCTTTACACTGAGGACAAGCAGGGCTTTGTGTACTGAGGACAAGCAGGACTCTGTACACTGAGGACAAGCAGGGCTATGTACAGTGAGGCTTTGTGACATGCTCCGGGCTCACACAGCAGGATGATTGACAAGCCAGGAGCCTGCACAGAGCCCTGCTTGTCCCCCACTTCAGCACAGAGACACACAGGCAATAGATGCAGGAACAGAATTTTCTTTACCCCAAAATATTCCAATTTTGTTACCAATGTATATTACAAATATACATATAATGTTATTATCTATGCTATATGAAACATTTTTGCCAATGACAGGTACACTTTAAAGGTGGTATTGATACAACGTACAGTGCTATTCTCATAAGGATACGTTTACCTACAAGACTTAGCTGAGACAAGTGATATGGCCTAGATCTGGCCCAAAGCCAGTAGACTGTTTTCATTCAGGTGTTGAGTGCTTTGCAGTGAAATTCTGATCAAAAGGAGCTGACAATGGTCTGTGCAATAGTTTATGTAGAACTGGCAAGGAGTGATTCCAATATGCAAGGCCGTCTATGGGAGTGTCGAGACTACTGCCATACACCCATGATGGATTGATACAATGAACACTTGCTTAAGAACAGCCAGCTACGATGATTCAGAGTCCAATTTATCTTCACTTATAGCAGACATTGGCGTGCTCACAAAAATGCAACACTTGTACTTTTACAGTTGTTTGATATAGAACACTGAAATTAGATGTAGATAGAGGGGAGTTCCCCTGTTTATTGGGGAGGACATTGTCATAAAAACATGGATGGGTAGTAAGAGATTGAGAAGACATGGTCATTCATCATTGGAGGGTCAACCTGGTGCCATGTCTCCATCTTTCTAATATTCCTGCATTCTTACAGTGGATTCTCATGCAGCATCATTTTGTGTCATCTCCTGCAAACTCTGCAAGTGTTTGGTCGCTGGGGATCTGACCACTGGGACCAGCACCGGTTATAAGAACGGTGGTCTGGAAGTGCCACTTGTGAATGGAGCTTTAGTGTGCTTGCATGGCCACCCCTTTTTTTCAATTGTGGGACTTACAGAGATAAATTACAGTGCTAGTGTAACATCCAAGTTTCAGAAGACAGGAACTCCGGTGGATGTGGATTCGCTGGTCCTGTGTGGCATATGACTCAGACTGTACCAGGGAGCGGAGTCTAAGGTGTCGCTGGTTTTCACGAGAGCCCGCCGCAAAGCGGGATGGACTTGCTGCGACAGGCGGCAACCCCTGGTACGGCTCGACCACACAGGCAGCTGAGGAGATGCGAGGCACAGGAGGGATAAGGCAGCTCGTAGTCAGGATAGCAAATGGTCAAGGCAGGCGGCACAGTAGTGTAGTCAGGACGTAGCAGGTGGTCAATAGGCAGGCGGCAGAGGAGCAAGGTCAAGTCACAGAGCAAAGGATCAGATACACGGCAAGGCAACTCTCAGGTATGCTTTCTCTCAGGCACAAGGCAACAAAAATCCAGCAGGGAAGTGAGGAGGGTGGAGGAATTTATCAATGAGCCACAGGTGAATTACACTAATGAGCACGCTGGCCCTTTAAATCTTAAAGCTCCAGTGCACGTGCCCACTAGGGGATGGGGACAAACGCGCCGGAGCAGAGAGGCAGAGGCGGGGGCAGGAAAAGCACCAGGTGAGGGATGGACTGGAGCTCGAATGCGGGCATGTCCAGTGATGTGAGTCCCAGCAACAGGTAACGGGACCTTGCACTCATGGCCAGTGTGTGCGGCCGGAGCGCATAACATAACAGTACCCCCCCCCCTTTGGTCTCCCCCTCCTTTTAATGAGTCCGAAAACTACCGAGAAGGTCACGGTCCGGGATATTCTCCTCAGGCTCCCAAGATCTCTCCTCAGGACCGTAACCCTCCCAGTGGACCAAAAAAAATTGTTTACCTCTCACGGCTTTTGTAGCATAAATCTCTTTAACCTTGAAGATGTCAGAAGAGCTGGAGACAGGTGTGGGGACAAGATTCTTCTGAGAAAAACGACAAGAGGCTTGAGGAGAGAGATGTGGAAGGAATTGGGAATACGTAACGTAGCAGGTAGACGGAGTTTGTAGGAGACAGGGTTGATTTTTTGGAGAATCTGGACGGGGCCAAGGTAGCGACGACCGACCTTGTAACAGGGGATCTTAAAGCGGATGTATTTGGATGAAAGCCACACCATGTCACCAGAAGAGAAGGACAGAGGAGGTCTTCTACTTTTATCAGCTTGTGCCTTCATACGTGAAGAAGCCTGTGATAACAACTGTCGGGTCTGTTGCCAGATTGTGGAGAAGTCACGGACCAGCTCATCAACAATAGGCACTCCAGAGGAAACTGGGAGAGGAAGAGGAGAACGGAGATGGAGTCTGTAGACAACAAAAAAGGGAGACAACATCGTGGACTCGGAATCCTTATGATTATAAGAGAATTCAGCCCAGGGAAAAAGGTCGACCCAATCGTCTTGGCGAGCTGAAACAAAATGCCGAAGATAAGTCTCAAGGATTAGATTAACCCTCTCCACCTGACCGTTGGACTGAGGGTAGTAGGCCGAGGAGAAGTCCAACTTGATGTCCAGATGGTTACAAAGGGCTCGCCAGAACTTAGAGACAAACTGCACACCACGATCTGAAATGGTATACTGAGGAAGACCATGTAAACGAAAGACTTGCAGCAAGAAGTACTTAGCCAGCTGTGGAGCAGAAGGAAGACCTGGTAGAGGAATGAAATGAGCCATCTTGGAAAACCGATCTACAATGACCCAAATGACAGTGTTATTATGAAATGGTGGCAAATCGGTAATTAAATCCATGGCAATATGGGACCAGGGAGTCTCCGGAATGGGTAAAGGCTGTAAGGGTCCTGTAGGTCTCTGTCGAGGGGTTTTATCACGGGCACAAGTTTCACAGGAACGAACAAAATCAGAAACATCACATTTAAGATGGGGCCACCAGTAATGCCGGGAGATTAGAAGTAGAGTCTTGCGTTTTCCAGGATGTCCTGCTGTCAAGGAAGAATGACCCCATTTCAGTACCTTGCGTTTCAATCTGGCAGGCACAAAGGATTTTCCCATAGGAACTTGCTGAATTTTGGCAGGAGCTGCAGGAATCAAACGGTCAGGAGGAATAATATGCCTAGGCGTGGAGTCCAAACCAATGACGTCAGAGGACCTGGAGAGAGCATCTGCTCTGATGTTCTTGTCTGCTGAACGGAAGTTGATGAAGAAGTTGAACCTAGAAAAGAACAGTGACTGCCTTGCCTGGCGGGGGTTCAAACGCCGAGCAGACTGAAGGTATAGAAGATTTTTTATGGTCGGAGTAGATGCTGACCAGATGAGAAGAACCTTCCAATAAATGTCGCCATTCCTCCAAAGCTAGCTTGATGGCGAGGAGTTCATGATCTCTAATGGAGTAATTCCTCTCAGTGGGAGAGAATGTCTTGGAGAAGAACCCACTAGTAACAGTCTTGACCTAGGCGTTTTTCTGAGTAAGAACAGCACCCGCTCCAATAGATGAGGCATCAACCTCTAAAGCAAAGGGCCTCTCCGGATCAGGTCTTGTAAGCACAGGAGCAGAGGCAAACGCAGACTTTAAATGGGAAAAGGCCTCTTCAGCCTCTTGAGGCCAAAACTTAGGATTAGATGCCTTCTTAGTGAGGGCCACAATAGGGGCAACCAAGGATGAAAAATGTGGGATAAACTGACGATAATAGTTTGTTAATCCCAGAAAGCATTGAATAGCACGTAGGCCCAACGGACGAGGCCAATCCAATACTGCAGACAATTTTTCTGGATCCATCTGCAGGCGCTGATGAGAGGCAATGTAGCCAAGAAATGGAAGACTAGACTTCTCAAACAGACATTTCTCCAGTTTGGTGTAGAGATGATTCTTCTGTAGTTGCTGAAGAACCAGACGAACATGAGTACGATGCTCCTCTAAGTTGGAAGAGAAGATCAGGATGTCATCTAGGTATACGACAACACAGATTTGGAGAAGATCACGGAAAATATCATTGACAAACTCTTAAAAAACGGCTGGAGCATTGCAGAGACGAAAAGGCATTACGAGATACTCAAAATAGATAGAGGGTATATCCTTCCACGAGGAGGAGTGGTACCAGGCAGAAGATCTATAGGGCAGTCGTAAGGACGATGTGGAGGCAGAGACTGTTTCTTGCAGAATACGTCAGAGAAATCTTGGTATGGTGGAGGAAGACCTGGCAAAGGAGGAGGACGGGAAACAACTTTAGGCTGGACTAGACTGAGACAAAGATTTTGACAGAACTGTCATCAGCGAATAATGCCTCCAGTTCTCCAATCTAGTTGCGGAGAGTGATGTCAGAGCAATGGAAGGCCAAGAAGAAGCTCAGAAGTATAGTGTGGCAGAACATAGAATTCAATCTTTTCTTTATACAAGACACCCACTTGCATGACGAGTGGAATCAGTACGGAATAGCACCTTACAGTCCAAATTTTGACCATTAACAGAGGAGATGAACAAAGGCTTGGCAAGCCGAGTAACAAGATGATATTTGTGGACAAATGAAGCATCAATAAAGTCACCTGCAGATCCAGAAACCAAAAATGCTGTAGTGCTAAAAGAAGACTTGTCAGAAGCAAAGACTTGTACAGAAATGGTCAAGCGAGGAGAGGCGGCATTCACACCTATGGACGTCTCTCCTACCTGCCCTAGGTGCAAGCGTTTTCCCGGATACTGTGGACGAACAGAACAGCCTTTGAGGAAGTGCTCCGGGCTAGCACAATACAAACACAAATTCTCACTGTTGCGTAAGACATGATCTCTCCTGTTGCGTAAGATGGGAACGATCCACTTGCATAGCCTCTTAGGCAAGAGGCGCAGGAAACTGTAGAGGTGGACGTTGAAACACGGGTGCCAGGCGAGGATCTCCATATTCGAGCAGGTTCCCTCTCTAAGCGCAGTTCTTCCTGCCTCTCAGCAAAACGCACATCAATACATGTCCTAGGGGATGGGGACACACTCGCCGAAGCAGAGAGGCATATGCGGGGGCAGGAGAAGCACCAGGTGAGTGACGGACTGGGGCTCGCATGCGGGTGCATCCCATCCGCTCACGGCCAATGTGTGCAGCCGGAGCGCATAACTTAACAGCTAGGCTATCTATGTTGCCGCATATCTCCTTGAAGGCTGTGTCCTTAAGGGGTTCATAGGGAGGGTTTTATTGAGGTTCCAGTATGCTTCAGTAGAATTACAATCTCCTTTAATCTCCTGCCAAAGGCTGTCCGGGCATGCTGGGAATTGTAGTTTTGCAACAGGTGGAGGCACCCTGGTTGGTGAACACCGATTAGGACACTAGGAGCATTTAGTGCCATTGGCTCCTAGTAGGAATCCTTAAATGGGTATTCCGGGCAAAAACATTTTATCCCCTATCCAAAGGTCCCTTTGGATAGGGATCCCTTTGGATAGGGGATAAAATGCTTTTGCCCGGAATACCCCTTTAAGAAAGTGTCTGCCCTAATTAGAAACACTTTCCCAGCTGAGGATGTTTAAACAAGGGAAATATTTGTAAGTACTAAAACAAACACATTCCATGGCTGGAAAAAGAACTTCATATAGTTTTCCAGTATTTCAATGGGGGGAAAAAAAAAACATTCATCATATAAACAGTGGTAAAAAGACATTTCCTAGTACCATTGCTTTTCAACTATGACTCATAACTGCAGTGAAGCCACATTATATATGTGTTGTTAATACAAAGAAGTCCTTCATCTGTGACCTTCAATAATAAGCTGGGGCTACATGGTAATTTTGGCACTAATAGGGATCGTGCTACCAAAGATCAGTGAGTCACTCTACATGGGTTTTACTGCATCATGGCTAAGCAAAACAAATGGGGTCGCACTGTGACAGATAAGTGGACACAACCTGATCTTAGATGAATTTTATGCGACTGCTGGGTCATGGTCTTTTTTGGCCACTCTCATTTGCTTTGTTGAGCCTCAACACAGCACAACTCAAGCAGGGAAACATCTCCGGTAGTGCAACTCCTGTAGCGGGTGTAATCACTGTGTAGCCACAGCCCTAGAAAGAGCGGAGAGCAGTCGCTAAAACCATCATCTTTCTTTAAAGGACTGGACATTACTGAGCATTCAGTTAGTGCCATCCCTCATTTTGTTGGTGTCATCCCTCATGTGGTGGAGTTACGAGAATTGAGCACTTCCTGCAAGGTTTCACAATAGATTATGCCTGAATACTGTGGGTACCAGCAGTGCTGATAATGTTGGACTAGGGCTTAGGTCCTGCAGGAACGCATAAGAATGTGGAGTTCCTGCACTTTTTTTTATTTTTATTTTTTTACAGGCGGAACACTGGAGACCAGCCCTTGAGTGGAAATCTTGAGTTTACGCACTTTACTCCCAAGACTTGACCCTTGTGTCGGACTATGTAGAGGAATGGTAATACCCTGTTGTTTATATTTTCTTATGTTTCCTAGAGGAAATCAAGAGAACTCGCACAAGGCAAACATCTAAGAAGAAAAAAAAAGTCTTTAACTAAAATAAACACTAAGGTAAACATTTAAGAAGTGTCAACTGGAGATGAACAAATTGATTTGGAAGTAATCAAATTAATTTGCTACAGAATTTGCTAACATTGACTTCAATGGGCCAGCAGAAAATCCGCAGTAGAGTTTTGCAGATTTTCCTTCCAAACCCATTGAAGTCAATGGTAGCAAAATCCACTGTGGAAATTCCGCAGCAAATACGCTGCGGAAATTCCACAGGTAATCTGCCTCTGTGAATGTACCCTAAAATTCTGCATAAAGGAGAAGGGACTCCTGGCACAGACAGCTCTATGCATTGCTGCTTACTGCCTGACCAAAAACAGGTAAACAGCAATTCTGTGCATCGCCATTTCCACTCCTTAGACTCGCCATGCAGGATGCTCTGTGCCTAGCCTGATGAGTGTAGGGCTGAATCTAAATCGGCCATTTTATCTGAATAAAATTGATGGCTGATTTACAGCAAATTATTCTGAAATGATCCCAGCACTCACCAAGTCGGATGCAATAATGGAAGTGGTCAATAATGGCCGGTCATGATACAGGTACAGCCCACTGCCCCAGCTGAAATCCTACTCTGCCGAAATGCATCCTGTCTGTACCTGTATCATGACCAGATGTGAATAAACACTCCCATTATTGCATCCGACTTGCTGAGTGCCAAGATTTTCCTCTTACTAATGTGATTTTTGCTTTGATGCAATCTCGTGCATCATCACCATTGCGGTTGACACTTTTTCAGTATCTAAGCAATTATTTCTAGTGATAAAGTCTAGGCCTTCTTCAATAAACTTTATCCCAACTAAAAGTAACTTATTTGGGGTCCAACTTGTGAGAGATTGAAGAAGAGAAACAAGTGATATCTCAAACTTTTTCTCTCATTAACCTTTTGTCCACAGTGACCAACTTTGTGAAAAAATTGCTTTTCAAAAGTCCATGAAGACCATGACCATGAAGGCTGGAAGAAACACACACCTGTTGTGCAAAAACGGCTGTTGGCTTCTGAGCACCCCGCATCACTGCAGTCTCCCTGCCGGAACGGAATGACCGTATGATATCTGCCTACAGGAACAGTGAGTGCAAGCCTTATTTTCTATATTTGGATTTTGTGAAATTAAGTTTTACATGGCGGCCATTTCAATGAATAGCTGTCCTTATATCCCAAGGATGGCTTAAAGGGGTACTTCGCCCCTAGATATCTTATCCCTTTTCAAAAGGATAGGGGATAAGATCCGGTGCACGGAGCAAATTTTGCTCCATGCCAGATGACTGGCGATGCGGAGCGTAGGCTCATGACATCACAGTCACGCCCTGCTCGTGACGTTACGGCCATGCTCCCTCAAAGCAAGTCTATGGGAGGCGGCGTGATGATCGTCACACCCCCTCCGATAGACTTGCATTGAGGGGGAGTGGCCATGATGTCACAAATGGGGTGTGGCCGTGATGTCACAAGCCTCTGGAGCTGCACTCAAGGCTCTAAACGAACACCGGGTGCAGCAGGGAGATCGCAGGGGTCCCCAGCGGCGGGACCCCCGCGAGCAGACATCTTATCCTCTGTCCTTTGGATAGGGGATAAGATATCTAGGGGTAGAGTACCCCTTTAAGTCTACCAGAATGGAACCTCTTAGAAGGTTGGGGGAGTCCTAAGCCAGAGATACTCTTTTATAAAGTTTACATACCCTTATAGGGCATATAGACAGGGAATGTCTTCATGAGTCAACCAACACCTTTATAGTTTCTTTCAGCTCATATGACAAAAAGGTCTGTATTTGGTATTACTTTAGCTGTTGCAATCTTTTTAGTCAAATCACCATGTTGTCCCCAAACATTTTTTTTATGTACGTAGTTGTTAATACTGATTTAAAAAAATATATTTTATTTATAAAAAAAATAGCTCCATGAAGCCATCCCTTTATTTCTGTTAGACAAAACTGAATGGTAGAATAGAATATGGAAAGGAACAGATAATACAATGAACAAGCTCCTGTTTCAGGATTGGTTATGACCTAAAACACAACCAGCTGTTTCTACACACGTTCTGCTCGTGTTTTTTAAGATATCACCTTCACTGTTAATGATGGAAGGTAACAAGCAGCTTCTTATTTCAGAAAGTCTTAAACGGGTGAAGGTGGTCTAGCTACTGGAAAGATGGGGTCAACATTTATGTTACTCTTGACCTGGAACGTCTGACAAAAATAAATAAAGCCCCGAGATGAGTTAGCTGGTGGCCCTCTGACTAATGTGTGCTTCACAAGCACCTGCATTATTCATGCCTGTCTGTCATGTTTCTTTAACAATGTAAAAGTAACATTTGCATTTAGTTAGAACTTACACAGCAGATTAGTATTGTATTATCTATATGAAGCCGATTGGGATGATATAAAATATAGAAGATAAAATTACAACATAAAATATACACAAAATGCTAAATAAACTTAAAAGGGTTGTCTGACAATTAAATCTATTTTCGACTGTCTAAAAAATGAACTCATATTGGTAAAAAGAAGTTACTTTACTACCTTTCTGTAGTCTTTCAAGCTTCCCTTCTACTTTTGATGCCAACTGTCTGCTCTGATGTCTTCATTAGCCCAACTTCTTGTCTGATGTACATCCTGTAACAGAATTCTGTTACTGTGTACACTCTAGCCCGGACTTCAGCCAACTCTTTCTCTCTCCCACTACAACTTTGTAACTATGGAGATTTATCAAAACCTGTGCAGAGGAAAAGTTGACCAGTTGACCATAGCAACCAATCAGATCGCTTGTTTCATTTTTTGAATAGGCCTCTGAAAATTAAAAGAAGGGATCTGATTGGTTGCTATGGGCAACAGGGCAACTTTTCCTCTTGATAGGTTTTGATAAATCTCCCTCTATAACTTTTTCTACATAGTGAGAGGAAAATAGTTGGCTGAAACTGGTATTGCTGGCCAATCTTTATTGTTTTAATATCAGGTACAACTAAAGCACAAAAGCCTTTCCTTCTGATCTAATCCAATCTCTAATTTGTTCTTAAAGGGTTTTTCTGGGAGTGTGCTATGTCTGTTTCCACCCATAAAGTCAGTCTTCAAGATTGCCTTACCCCCTATATCTACTACTATTGGTGCCATTGCCAATACATGACCCAGCCCATATGATCTCCCTTTGTAATGTTTCTCACAGTGCATGTGCGTAGCGTGTTTACTACACATGCTCAATGAGAAATGTAACTCAAGCAGAAATCCTGCCACTGGCACAGTCATTATTAGAGGTATGCTTTAAAGCTACCATATTCAATTTTTGTGTATTACAGGGGTACTCCACTGGAAAACATTTTTTTTTTAAATCACCTGTTGCCAGAAAGTTAAACAGATTTGTAAATTACTTTTATTTAAAAATCTTAACCCTTCCAGGACTTCCTATCAGCTGCTGTATACTACAGAGTAAGTTCTTTTCTTTTTGAATTTATTTTCTGTCTGAACACAGTACTCTCTGCTGACACATCTGTCCATGTCAGGAACTGTCCATAGCAGGATAGGTTTGCTATAGGAATTTGCACCTACTCTGGACAGTTGCTAAAATGGACAGAGGTGTCAACAGAGAGCACTGTGGTCAGACAGAAAGGAAATTCAAAAAGAAAAGAACTTCCTCTGGAGCATAAAGCAGCTGATAAGTACTGGAAGATAGAAATAGAAATAATTTACAAATCTTAACTTTCTGGCACCAGTTGATATAAAAAATTATGTTTTCCTTGAGTACCCCTTTAACTGGAGAAAGCTGCTATCCAAATTTCTACTGAAATTTTTACGTGAAATGCGAATAATTATCTATTTCCAGTCTATAATACCTTTTATTTGTATTGGCAGGCACCTGCAGTACTTATTTGTATGTATTTTTATTATAGATAAAATATTATATTTGAAAAAATAATATTGGGATCCCTCCATTGATATTTGCCATTATTTTACAACACTTTCTCTATATAAGATTTATATATGACACCATTATGTCTATGTACATAGTTACATATACTGGAATAATTCCAAATATGTGAGAGCAGCTATAAAAGCTACAGGAGAATACTGTAGTGAAGGTGCAATAGTAACCAGACTGCACAGACTGCACCTGCTATGTGTACAATGTAATGGAATCCTCAATTGCTCTACATAAAGGGATGTCATGGAAAGTAGGGAGACATCACATGGTGTAATCTGTTAGATGTTATCCAGACACTGCAGTAACATCATCTCATTTATTCTCTATTACTTCTCTTGTCAATAAGGAGAAGACAGACATGAACCAATGTTACCCACACATGACCAAGATGGGGTCAACAAGCACCATGATAGTTGGTTGTTCATCAGTCTCCATTTATATGCCCTACTAGAGAATATGGACTTCATTAAAGGGGGTCCTCTGCTTGGCACTGCTGTCTATAAATCAGAAAAGACAGTCTCTCTGTAAAAACACTTTGTTGTGATGCACCACTTCAGTGTAGTACATGGGCGGCCATTCGTTGACCAACTGTCCCCATATGCAGATGCAAATTGTATGGCCACTGCATGCTGTCCACAATCTGTCCCCCCCATATATCTCTGACCTGATCTTCTGATACCGCCCCTCACGTAATCTCGGATCATCTCAAGACCTCTGCCTGTGCTCTCCCCTCATCTGAACTTCACACGACCATCTCCAAGACTTCTCCTGTGCTTCCCCCATACACTCACTACCTCGGTACATCCGACTCTCACCCACCATCAAGACCTTTAAGAGCAACTAGAAGACCCATCTAGCCTAAGACCTCCAATGATCCTGCTACCACTCCACTATGAATGGCTACTTCCCCACCTGCTCACAGATGACCTGCTGTCCCCCTTACCTACTGTTTCCTTCCCTTCTTCTTGTAAATTGTAAGTCTTTGCAGCAGGATCCTCTCCCCCTCTGTGTCAGTCGGCCATTTAACCTGTGTAATGCTCAATGTTCCTATGTTAGTGTTATATATAAGCCATTTAGGTGTCAGATTAAAGCCCCTAGGACACTAAACGAATCTTTAACAGGGACACGTTCTATTGATATTGCTAAAGTCTTGTGTGGCAGAGGACATTGGGCACCCTTAGGTACCAGGGATGTGGTGTAACTACCACCTCTGCATCACCCATACCAATACCCCTAATCTTTGCATCTACAGTATTTTCTACATTATTTGAGGCAACAAGGACAAGGAAACAATTGCAGAACAAGGGAAGGGATGAGCAGGATCTGCAGAACACATCCCATAAAGACAGAAATAAAACAGAAAGTAGATAGACTAAAGTGGTGCATGGTCTGCATCATGGAAGCAAAGCCTAAATGGCTTTAATACCCAAAGCTTGGGCTGGAAAACACAGCAGAGATCCAGTAGACACTTCCAAACACATTAAGAGGCTTAACAAAATACAGGGAGGAGCGGATTTCACAGACATTTAAGTGCAAAAACCTAAGTTCAAGCTAAGAATTGTAAGCAGCATAGACTGTACTGTAATACAATAATATAGTTATCAGCAAAAAAAAAGAGAAAAACTGAATGTTTGTATGGAGAGGACAGGGGACAATCATTGACACTCACTACTGTACTGGATGCCAGTTTTCTCATATTTATATTGGCAAAACACTGCCCAAATCACTGGTCCAGGTTGATGACCACTTTCTTCATAAAAGTAATGAATGCAATCTTTCCATGTACTAATGGTAAATACAAAGTATACACCAGTCTTGTTAATTTGAACATTGGCAAAGCAGAAGCGTCGTAGTGGGTTACCAATTATTAAAGGGGTACTCCGGTGGTTAATTGTAGCGTCTTTTTGTTATTATGTTGCCTTTTGTTATTGACATGTGTTAGATGTTTGTGCAGCAAGTGTGTTTTTTACTTACCTGTTTGCTGACCAGAAAGTTCAGTACTAGTCCACAGTGTCGGCCATGTTCTGTCAATTAGTTTTTTTTTTTATCCTATTGCCAGCCTTTGTGAGTGGGTGACTTTTTCCACACCCTCCTCCTGAATATTTGTAGTGTTTGTTTTGCTGGGACTGGCTTGATTGGTCTGCTGTGTCATTCGTTCTGTAACTCCCATCAGCTTGTGGCGCCGATGGTTGTTGTTTTCTGACGTATTCGTGCTTCTCTCTTTGTCCATGGTGATGCGCTGGATGGCAATCCAATCACACTGTAGAAGGCATGTTTGGGTATGGGACTTGGTTCTTTCATACATTCTATCACTTTTCGTGCGCTTCACAGCGTGTTGGGCACATGCGCATGAAGCTGAATATGGCCTGCTGGGATTTGAAGTTTGCAGCCCACCCAGAAAAAGGAAATAGAAGCTGCTGTACAAAAACAAACTCGGGGAAAAAAAGACCACAAAGAACAGAAAGAGAGTAGACAAGACACCAAGGAGAAGAAGGAAACAACACAGACAGGGTAAGTTAGGAACGCAAAAACACATTGACCACCGGAGTACCCCTTTAAGTAAGTACATGAAAATCATGCTACTGGGTAGTAAGGGGTGCTACTTAGGTGTTTCAAACCTGAATAAAACAACAAACAAAATAAAAATTCTAGTCATCAAGTGCACACCTACAAAATGAATACAGAAAAGTACCTTTGTAAATACATATGATGTCCTTATCAAAAAGACAGACAATTAAATTGACTGGGTATTTTTCTTTCCCTTTTTCTGCTGTTTTATAGTGTGTTACCAAATGTTTCCTTGGTGACTAATGGGGGCATTTATTATTGTCTTTAGAGCTGTTTTTGTGTGTAGATTTGTCTCTATTTAGGCACAGCGCCTTGCGCCTCAGGCTATTTTTTGCACCTTCTCGATTTACACCTTTTATTAAAAAGAGTGTACAGGCCAGATGTTAAGGGTTAGTCTTGTGCAGTGGTAATGAATTTATCAACTGCGACTTTTGCAAAAAAGTCGCAAAACCTCACAATAAGGCGTCATTCTACACCAGCCCAGACCTAACGTAGCTTTTTGGTGTATTTGTGAAATTTCAGAAAATGTGTATCCTCCACAAAATTTATCACATGCCCTGCGACCATGTAATAAATTTGGCGGAGTCACGCAAAAAAAATGAACTAAATGACACACATCTTAGTAAATGCACCCCTATGGTCCCAGCTGCCTTGAAATCATTGACAAGATCCTCCTGTGTTGTTCTGAGCTGATTCCTCACCGTTCTCTTGATCATGGAAACTGCATGAGTTGAGATGTTGCATGGAGCCCCGACCGACGAAGACTTCTCACCAAGCTGCTTGTCATAGCAGCATTGTGTAGATCTACATTTGTGGTGGCTAATAGAGTGGCGTGTTGTAGTGTATTAACAGGGTGTTGTGACTGGAATAGAGTTTGTGAAGCCAGGGTAGTGCTAACCACCACACTTCAAGGATAGCAGCTTCCTGGGCCAAACACTGGGGCAATAATTACCACAGATGCAGGATTACAAAAACTTCATTTACTGAAAAGGTCTTGAAGGCAGATGTTACAGTCCATGCAGTATAGCAACAAACTTTAGTAGTGCAATAATTGGGGTAAAGTTGCATAGGATGTCACTTTAAATCACTGGGCACTCTGGGACTTGCAGTTGTGGTGCAGCTGTGATGGATTAACTTGTCTTAGCTGGACTTTAGAATGACTTTGGAGACAACTAACACAGACTTGGGGTGCTCCAGGCTACATCCACAAATTGCTTATCACCAGTTGTGAACTTTGACTTTTGGATCGGTGCTGCCAGAGGCTTTCTACTCTCATTCCTTGACTCATGCTATGGGGCCCTTTTGGCACTATGTCAACTACTCCCTGCACCTTGGACACAGTACACTTTACACAAAATAAACAGTGTATATTAGTATAAATCATTAAAAAATTTATACAAAATTAAATCACAATTTCCCTAGAGCTGTGGACCAAAACAACTGAGGAAACATCTACCTGAAAGGACAGGCAGAGTAACATGTTCTCTACCAGGTCACTACCACTTGTCCCTGACATCCTTGGACAGATCATCGGTCTTGGCCATGGTGGAGAGTTTGGAATTGGATTCATTACTTCTGTGGACAGGTTATACAGGTAAGAAGCTCAGATAAGGAGCATTGCTCCTCCACAGACATCCGGGAGCCAGAAATCTTGCTGACATAGCATTATTTCACTGCAAATCAATCCATAACAATTTTTATTTTTCTTGATTTTTGTTTGTTGTTTTTCTCTTTCTCTCTTCAAATAAACCAACCATTAAAATTATAGACTGATATTTTCTGTGTCAGTAGGCAAACTTACAAAATCAGTAGGGGATCAAATACTTTTTTCCTTTACTGTAGTTAATAGACTGTCACAAGCTTGTATGTATCATCTAAACCAGAGCTAATATCATACATCATACATGATCTTTTCCTTCACTGTGGATCTCACTCATGTAAAATATGTATATTCACTTTCTCTTGTAAAATCTTTACAGATTCCTAAATGACTCATATGTTTAACATCAAGGACTACATCGACTATTATAGTAGTAATGTTTTATGTGTTATACTATGTTCAGACTGTTTAAAGTTGTATCTTGGATGCACAAACAGTTCTTTGGAAAAAAAGAAACTTGGAACAAGAACTATAACTTAGTCAAGTCTCAAGACAATTTATTTCTGTACATGCTGGTGAAGTCATAACCTTTTGACTTTTATACTATTGACAAAGTATCTCAGCCAATATATAGAGGGTGATTTACAAAAATATATATTTTTTTTATATATTTTTATTTATTTTCAAAAATATAACAATAAACACAAGGCCAGGAGACAAAGCCTTAGCTATAAAGATAACATTGCACAACATTTAGCACAGTACAACAATTATCCCTTAAATAACCAATGTGGCATATATTAACAAAGAAACAGGATATATATACAATAGTACAGTAATTCCAACAACAGAAACAGAAACTTACAAAAATGTTATTAAAGAGAAAAATGTATTTGATCTTTCATTTACCAGCCAGAGTTCCAATAGGAATACATTTTATATAGGAAGTGATGTTGTGTTGTAAAATTGTAGCCCTCTATTATAGCTTGCTAATACATGTCACTCAGTATTTTAGTTTAGGATATTTTTGCTTATTTTCATTTGTTTTCATGAAATTTACATGCATAAAGATACTAGTTTTTATTATTTAATATTTTCGCATTTGGCCTCTATATGATGTGAGATGGAGCAGCTGGATCAAGGTATTAGAGAAGCTATGTTTGTTCTGACATCATCTCTAAAAAGGCTCATACACATTTAATAGCTTTTGGCTTAAAACACATACGCATGCTTGGCTATGTGTGCATGTGTGCATAGGGTGAGGATAGAAAAGCGTAGCCAAATGCCTCTGGCAGTTGTTTATCTATAAAACTATGAGGTATTGTAATCTAGCATACCCGATCCTTCCCTTCCCCAACATCCCCTGTCAGAGAGAGTTTAAAGACCCCATGCACATTATATAATCAGCTGATTCCAAATATATCGATGGGATTGGCCAACTTTTCCTTAAAGGGTTTTTTCAGGGTTTATAACTTTTTTTTTTTATAAAATAGTAATATGGTGGTCTAGTATGAGAAATATAGAACAAAAGCCCATACTTTCCGAGTCCCGGTATCCCTCCTGGCCCCATTCAGCAGTGTTTCTTCTTGGCCAGCAATTGGCTGAGCAGGCAGGTCCTGCATCAAGTGCTCATCTTGGAAGCGAGAAGAAAATTGGGGGACTAGACAGAGCCGAAGGGGAGCTGTAGGGAAGTGGGTTTGGTAAAGCACATCAATTGTGTATGATCCGATGTCTAGTTATTTCTGCAAGCCGGATGAGGTTCCCCCGCCTGTCCAGCTGTCTGGAATCGCAGAGAAGGCACTGAATAAATCAAAACTGCCCCATTTAAATGAATGGAATCAGTTTGATCATCAGTCTTTCTCTGGCGCTTTTCTACAGCAATGGAGGTAAACCGAGGCAGATCACCGGACATGTGTCAGCACCCATAGACTCTTTTCACACCACATTCATGGTTGTTCCACAAATGTCAAAAAAATTGCACCAACAGCAACCAATGGACTTTTTTTTTTAAACTTATAATGGTTGGTTTCTATTATGATGTAATTTTGTCATATCTGACTGAACCACTGATGGAGTTTCTGAATGGAGTCACTGACACTGATGTGAACAGAGTCTAAGATTATTGTATGTATTTTTTATTGTCTATGTAAAATTCTACTGCAATTTAAAATATATCAAAGGGAAACTACAGACTATTCACCCGCACTAAACCCAGTGCAGGTGAACATGAAGGAAATGAGGTATCACTTTTAGAAATTGATGCAGGCATTTAGAAGCTATGGCCCTCCATTGATGTATCGCTAATGCTTTTCTGTGTGCAATAGAGGCAGAAAGATGGTTTTCTGAGCTTCCCTGCCTCCTCTCTATGAATATTTATTTTTCTTGACTCTCACATACTAGTGACGTGAGAGCCTGGGGCCACCTGAGTGCTCTGCTATTGTGACAGAATGCAGGTACCGCTCCCTTGCTACACACGAAAGAGTGGCTTTTGCACTCTGCTACTATAGCAGAGCACTCACAACTCATTTTACTCCTGCTCACCCACACTATAACCCAGTGTATAGGCTTCAGTTTCTCTTTAATATTCATACAGTGAAACATCTCTAAGACAAGAAAAGATGTCTAGGGGTGAAATACCCCTTTAAAGTCTAGTGTCACCAGAGTACCTTAAGCAGGCTGGTGGACTGCAGCTAACAGTTTGCTTAGACAATAGAAGAGACCAATAGGGTTGATACACTATTCAGATCTGTGGCAAACATTAATATTTACACTCTGGGGATATAGGTATTTTTAAAGAGTTGTTGTGCTAGTATTTCTTAATGAATATCTAAAGTTATTGTCAGGATTCGGCAGGCTGGAGGTGGATCCTCTGTGTCAGAGAGGGATTGGCGTGGACCGTGTCGGTGGACCGGTTCTAAGTTGCTACTGGTTTTCACCAGAGCCCGCCGCAAAGCGGGATGGACTTGCAGCGGCGGTAGCAACTAGGTCGTATCCACCGGCAACGGCTCAACCTCTCTGACTGCTGAGATAGGCGCGGTACAAGGGAGTAGACAAGAGCAGGGTCGGACGTAGCAGAAGGTCAGGGCAGGCAGCAAGTATCGTAGTCAGGGGCAATGGCAAGAGGTCTGGAACACAGGCTAGGAACACACAAGGAAACGCTTTCACTGGCACAATGGCAACAAGATCCGGCAAGGAAGGAAAGGAGAAGTGAGGTTATATGGACAGGGAGCAGGTGGAAGCTAATTAGACTGATTGGGCCAGGCACCAATCACTGGTGCACTGGCCCTTTAAATCTTAGAGGGCGGAGCCGCGCGCGCCAGAACAAGCCAGCCGGGGACCGGGGCAGGTAAGTGACTTGGGATGCGATTCACGAGCGGGCGCAACCCGCTATGCGAATCGCATCCCCGCCGGCAATGTCAGTGCAGCGCTCCCGGTCAGCGGGTCTGACCGGGGCGCTGCAGAGAGAGAGAGACGCCGTGAGCGCTCTGGGGAGGAGCAGGGACCCGGAGCGCTCGGCGTAACAGTACCCCCCCCTTAGGTCTCCCCCTCTTTTTGTCTCCTTGTCCCTTCAAAAGAGACGAGAACATGGGGGACGCCTCTTGAGTCTCCTTCTGAAAAAAGAAGTCCTGGGTAGCTATACCAGTGGCAGGTAGTTCAGAAGAAGTGGGAATGGGGAGGGGGGGCAGAGGGTGAAGCTTGTCACGGGGCAGAGTGTCACCAGGACGGGGGCTATGAGGAGGCACGGCACAGTCCTGATAGGCCTTGGGGAGACCAGGCACAGGAGGAGACACTGAGGCCCGACAGACGGGACTGGGAGCAGACGTGAGGCATTTCTTACGGCAAGCAGAACCCCAATTCCTGATCTCCCCGGTGGTCCAGTCAAGGGTGGGAGAATGATGCTGGAGCCATGGCAGACCGAGGAGGACTTCAGAGGTGCAGTTGGGAAGGACGAAAAATTCTATCTTTTCGTGATGGGGTCCAATGCACATTAAGAGGGGTTCTGTGCGGTAACGCACAGTACAGTCCAACTTCACTCCGTTGACCGAAGAAATGTAGAGCGGCTTGACGAGACGGGTCAATGGGATGCAGAACTTATTCACCAAAGAGTCCAGAATAAAATTTCCAGAAGCACCAGAGTCCAAGCAGGCCACGGCTGAGAGGGAGGAGTTGGCAGAAGGAGAAATCCGCACAGGCACATTGAGACGTGGAGAAGCAGACTTCGTACCAAGAGACGCCACACCCACGTGAGCTGGGTGCGTGCGTGTGTTTCCTAGACGTGGAGGACGAATAGGGCATTCCACCAAGAAATGTTCGGTACTAGCGCAGTACAGACATAGATTTTTTTCCCTACGGCGAGTCCTCTCTTCATGGGTCAGGCGAGACCGATCCACTTGCATAGCCTCCTCGGCGGGAGGCACAGGGGTAGATTGCAAAGGATACTGTGGGAGAGGTGCCCAGAGATCAAGGTCTTTTTCCTGGCGGAGCTCCTGGTGTCTTTCAGAAAAACGCATGTCAATGCGGGTGGCCAAATGGATAAGTTCTTGCAGGTTGGCAGGAATCTCTCGTGCGGCCAGCACATCCTTGATGTTACTGGATAGGCCTTTTTTAAAGGTCGCGCAGAGGGCCTCGTTATTCCAAGATAATTCGGAGGCGAGGGTACGAATTTGGATGGCCTACTCGCCTACTGAAGAATTACCCTGGACCAGGTTCAGCAGGGCAGTCTTGGCAGAAGAAGCTCGGGCTGGTTCCTCGATGACACTACGGACATCAGCGAAGAAGGACTGGACTGTAGCTGTGGCAGGATCATTGCGGTCCCAGAGCTGTGTGGCCCAAGACAAGGCCTTTCCAGACAGAAGACTCACTACAAACGCCACCTTAGACCGTTCTGTAGGAAATTGGTCCGACAACATCTCCATATGTAGGGAACATTGAGACAAGAAGCCACGGCAGAGTCTGGAGTCCCCATCAAATTTGTCTGGCAGGGAAAAGCGGAGGCTAGGAGCGGCCACTCGCTGCGGAGGAGGTGCAGGAGCTGGCGGAGGAGATGGTTGCTGCTGTAGCAGTGGCAGAAGTTGCTGTAACGTGGCGGTGAACTGCGACAGCTGCTGTCCTTGTTGGGCAATTTGCTGCGATTGCTGGGCGACCACCGTGGATAGGTCAGCAAGACTTGGCAGCGGCACCTCAGCGGGATCCATGGCCGGATCTACTGTTAGGATTTGGCTAGCTGGATGTGGATCCTCTGTGTCAGCGAGGGATTGGCGTGGACCGTGTCGGTGGACCGGTTCTAGGGTTGCTACTGATTTTCACCAGAGCCCGCCGCAAAGCGGGATGGTCTTGCTGCGGCGGTAGCAACCAGGTCGTATCCACTGGCAACGGCTCAACCTCGCTGACTGCTGAGAAGGCGTGGTACAGAAGGACTAGGCAGAGGCAAGGTCAGACGTAGCAGAAGGTCAGGGCAGGCAGCAAGGATCGTAGTCAGGGGCAACGGCAAGAGGTCTGGAACACAGGCTAGGAACACACAAGGAAACACTTTCACTGGCACAATGGTAACAAGATCCGGCAAGGAAGGAAAGGGGAAGTGAGGTTATATGGACAGGGAGCAGGTGGAAGCTAATTAGACTGATTGGGCCAGGCACCAATCACTGGTGCACTGGCCCTTTAAATCTTAGAGAGCTGGCGCGCGCGTGCCCTAGAGAGCGGAGCCACGCGCGCCAGAACAAGACAGCCGGGGACCGGGACGGGTAAGTGACTTGGGATGCGATTCGCGAGCGGGCACGTCCCGCTATGCGAATCGCATCCCCGCCGGCAATGTCAGTTCAGCACTCCCGGTCAGCGGGTCTGACCGGGGCGCTGCAGAGAGAGAGACGCCGCGAGCGCTCCAGGGAGGAGCAGGGACCCAGAGCGCTCGGCGTAACAGTTATGTTTTAGGTGGGGTAAACAAGAGGTAGAATGATGCCATTTCACTGGGATCACTTACCTGTGACCCCACCGGGGTACGTTTTGTATTCTGTTAGCCGAGTAGAGGGCACTTGGCTTAGAAACACATCATGATTATCATATTATCAAATAGCATATATTACTTCATTATACTTGCAAAAGAAACAGCAGTTTGAGGAACATCTTATAATCATGTTCTGTGACACGCCTGCACATCTGAATGTATGCATTTATACAGAGAATGAAACGTGCAGAGTGTTCCCTTAATAGTTCAACCCAACTCTCCAGCAAATGCCAGCCAATTCTAACAGGTTGTTACTCTGAGCTTTAGAGCATACTCCTCTTGAGAAGACAAACTTAAGCCTTGTTTTAATATTAGTACCCTCTGATTTTTTTTGGCCAGCGACAAAGTTTTTCTTCAGAGGAAACGTGGAGTAACACATCAGAAATAGCTACGGTAGTCACATAAACAATGTCTTTGAAGACTATCATGCCTTGTTACACAGTCCACTAAATCTCTATCAGACACAAAAGTTCATGACCCTTTCAATTTCTACAAATAAAACAAAAATGAATCTTCGTGAAAATAAACCTCTAGCTCAAATTTATATTAAACAAGTTCAGCAAGATGTTGGCCAATGGCCAGGATAGGATCAGCTCACTACTCCCTACTGCCATTAGAATGCCGCTTGGCTTCGTCTTACAGAATCTTGGCCTGAAGACAGTGTAGTCCTTCCAACATAATAAAAATCTATCTGTGACTCATTACGGCTGACTAAATATGTATCCTACAACGACTATGCAATTGAAATGGGAAATTTTATTTTAAAAAAGCCTTTCAAATTTATAGAATAAAGATACAACACATAGTAAACGGAGGGTTTGTTTCTTGACTCCCAATTTAGCAATGTTTGTGAATAGTAGCATGTACTTATTGGAGACAGTAGGACTTTCTTTCCTAGCAGCATCATGTTTAATTTGTAATGGGTAGCTACTAGGTCCTTCTTTATTTTTCATTTTACCGGAGACCTGTTGCAGTCATGGAGATAGTTATAGTCATTTACAGTGTTAATGGTATATGTGGTCACAGCTTGGGTTATGATGCAGAGCACCAAATCCCCTGCATAGTCATAGAATTAAACGTGTTGTCCTATCATTAAGATTTATAATCTATTAACATTGCAGGGTGTCTGACTGCTGGAACCCCACAATCTTGAGAATGGGGCCCCAAGACTCCATTTGGAATGGAACGATGGTCATGCATGAACACTGCTACTCCATTCATTGTCTATAGAAGCTGACAGAGATAGCCAAATGCTGAACTTGGCTATCTCCAGCAGCTTTCATAGACAAAAAATGGAGTGGCGGTGTACATGCATGACTGACGCTCCATTCCAACATAGACTTGGGACCCCGCAATCATACTCTTATCCCCTATCCTGTGTAATAAAAAGATAGAGTTAACAATAGCAGTAAATCAGATTACATTTCACTCTTCGGCTTTGGAAATTGAAAGAAGTAACATCATTGTACAATTGGCAACAGTTGTGAACCCACAGTGCCCCTGAACCAGTAGCGTCAACCTCTAGGTTTTCAGCCGCAGCAACTCGGATGCAAGAGACAACCTCTAGGTTTTCCCCCTATATCCTGCTCCAGGATTTAGGAGCTGCTAGAGAGTACCAGGTTGCTCCACATGTGTAGTCCTAGTGTGGGTGGTGGCTTTTCCAGCAGACTAGATGGTACGAGTGTGTAGCGCCATGGAGTCAGGCTAATAGATGTAGTCAGCAATTTAAACAATACAACAGGATCAAGCAGAGGCAAAGTCAGTAACAGGCAAGAAGGTCAAGACAGATGGCACAGGTTGTGTCAACACTTTGGATCGGTTAAAGGAGAGACAGTATGGTCCGAGGGATCAGGCAGAAACTTGTGCCTAAAGACAGACACTATTTAATACACAGAAACATAGGATCAGATAGAATATCTTCACAAATGGAATAAAAACGCCAACAGAAAATGCAGAGAGCTCACGCAAACAGATATTGCAGAGCTAGGACTGGAAGGGGACAGATTAGGTAAGGTGCACTGTTTCTTGAAATCTGGCAGAGGGCCAGCGACTAAACTGCAGCTGAGAAAGCAGCATAATGGTAAAGGTGGAGGGGGGCGAGGACGTAACAGTCCAAGAGCTTGAAGTGGGGAAAGTTATGGGATGTCATTGGGAGCCACCCACTGGTGTTACAGTACCTTTCCTTGGGCCAGACCCAAGCAAGAAATCTGTTGAGCAGAACAGAAGCGTTAAGGTTTTCTTCAGGATCCCTAGATCTTTCTTTGTGGTCAAATCCCTTCCAATCCACAATATAAAATGTTTTCTTGCCATCTCTCTTGACATCTAGGGTGTCTTATCATTTAAATATGTTGTCTAGACCTACTGCCGCAAGAAGCAAAATGGAAGTAGTATTGGAGTATTGGTTTAGAACCAAGGGTTCTAGTAAGAAGACGAGTTGGGTGCTTGAAGATAAGAAGATAGTGGAAACTTGTAGGCAACAGCACTGATTTGCATCAGCACCTTTTGCTACAGTACCCAGGAACCTAAGAGTGAACATGTATAAGTGGGCACCTTCATATGGATGTTCCTGGATGAGAGCCATAATGTACCTTATCTAATGGAAAGAACTGAGGTTGTTTCCCATGTCTCCAATCAGTGTTGGTTTTCATGTGGGACACTGCTTAGCAGATGCAATTCTTGGTCTGATGCCTGATTTGCAAGATAAAGTGGCAAAGATAAGTTGAAGTGGCACAGATAAGCTTCTAGAACTTGATTCACTCAGCCTTAGACATGTGCAATTCGTTTCGTACCTCAAAACGAATTTTCCCGTTTTCGGATGTTCGTTACGAAAAGAATGCACGAAAAAAAAAATTACAAAATCCTGAAAAAGCATACGAATATACAGTTAACGGATGCATTCGTTAACTAACACATAACGAATATGCATGTTAACGAACAACGAATGCATTGGTTATCAGTATACCGAATGTCGGGGCCATGCATCAACTGCTATCCGGCAGCACATAATGCTTAAGCTGCTGCCGGATAGCAGTTGAAGCAGCCCGGGCGGGTTCACTCACCTTTCCGCGCTGCTCCGAGCCTTCCTCCGGTGGGTCCTGGGCTGGTCCAGGGCCTTCATACGGGTCTCCCTCTGACGTCGTTATAACGCTGTCGCGCACGCCGTCCCGTCATCCAATAGGAACGGCGTGCGCAGAGACGTGATGACGTCGCTACGGAGGCCCAGTAAGGCCTTGCGGCAGACAGTGGAGGACCGGAGAAGACCAGGAAAGCCCAGTAGAGCCCAGTGGAGTACCGAAGAGGACTAGGAGAGCCCAGCGGAGGCCCGGGGACACCATCGGGAGCAGCGGGGACAGGTGAGTAGGACTTTACTTTTTTACATTGCACGAATCCCTCAACATACGAATTACCATTGTATATTGAGGGATCACTAGACATGTGCAGAACCAAAAATCAGAATTAACGAATGCATTCATTGTTTTTAACGAATGCATCCGTTTTTTAAACGAATGCATCCAAAAACGAAAAAAAATTTCGCGGATGCATCCAAAAACCGAATATGACGAATGCACAGCATTCCGAATATTCACAGAACCGAAAATTTTAAAAAAACGAAAATTAACAAAACGAAAAAAACAAAATTTTGGGTTCTGCACATGTCTACTCACCCTACTTGCTTCTTAGATTGGAATGATATCCCAAAGAGAAGTACAACTTCATCTCATGTAACTGACAAAACTTTTAAGTGAAATGCCCACCCATGTTTAAGACAATGTTCAGGGGCAGACCATGAAGACAAAAAATATTTAATGAAGAGACCAGCAAGATGAATGGCTGAAGACAAACCCGGGAAGGGAGCTATTTTGAAGAACCAGTCTACAGCCACCCAGATGACATTACAGCCAGCAGACAGAGGAAGATCAGTGATTAAATCCATAGAAATGTGCTGCCAGAGAGCATCAGGAATCGGTAGAGACTGAAGTAACCCAGAAGGTTTGGATTTAGGGACTTATGTTCCGCACACAGATTGAACAGAGACATATTTAGGGTCATCCTTAATGAGCACATGCCATCAATAGCAACAAAACAGTAACTCAACAGACTTATGTATCCTAGGATGCCCAGCAAGTTTAGAATCATGTCCCCAGGATAACATGCATTTCCTTTTGGCCACTTGGTCTTTCCTGGAGTAATGTCTCTGATTAAGAGTGGAACCATGTAAACCAGATGGGAATGATCTATGATTCACTGCTGCTTGCTCTGTGGGACCAAAGGAGACAGAGCATCCGATAAGCAGTAGTGTAAAAAAAAAGTTGAAACGGGCCCACCTGGCATGGTACAGATTCAGATGCTGGGCCAACTATGGTTCATGTAAATGACCATGGATCCGGTGCGACTTCCAGTAATGCCATTCCTCCAAGGCAAGCTTGATGGCAAGCATTTCTTTGTCTCGGATTATTTTTCTAGGTAGAGCAAAAAAGCTTGGGAAAAATGCACAGATAGCCATCTTTCCCTTGGGGGTTCTGTGACAGGATCACCAAAGAAAAAGACCTCTAGGTCTAGGAAAAACCTCTAGGAAAAACCATAGACTTATGGATGGTATAAAACTGGCATTACAGCAAATGACATCTTTAAAGGGGTACTCCAGTGGAAAACATTTTTTTTTTTTATCAACTGGTGCCAGAAAGTTAGACAGATTTGTAAATTACTTTATTTTACTTTTAAAATCTTAATACTTCCAGTACTTATCAGCTGCTGTATACTACAGAGGAAGTTCTTTTCTTTTTGAATTTCTTTTCAGTCTGACCACAGTGCTCTCTGCTGACACCTATGTCCATGTCAGGAACTGTCCAGAGCAGGAACAAATCCCCATAGCAAACTTCTCCTGCTCTGGACAGTTCCTGACATCTAATTTTTTGCTTCCATTATTAAGGTGATTATATGGAGCATTTCTCATGAATGGGTTACATAGGTTACAACATGTATTCAAATATGTCATATAACACTTTCCAGATTTTACTGTGTTATTATTTATTTAAGATAAAAAGCTATTAAAAATGCCATGACGTGTGAAATCCTGACCTCATATTATGTAGAAGCACCTTCAGAAACAATAAATTAGACTAATCATTTTCTATGAGTTTCTTTAGCCTCTTACATCACATGGGAAGAATTTTTGGCCCAAAGCTCCATTAACACGGCTTCAGCTCATTGATGTTTGAGGGCATTGGCTCCTTCACAACTCTCTTAAGGTCCTACCACAGTGACTCAAAGGGGTTGAGGTCTGAATTGAACTGACAAGTACAATACATCAGAAATTCCATGTACAGTGCAATAGTAAATCTGCTGCCATGATGAGGATCATTTTTCGACTGAATAACCAAATTCCAACCAGACAGTTGTTTGTCTCATGACATCACAGTCTAATCCCAGAACATTATGTTATACAGAGAACTTCAGGATACATTTGTGAGGTGTCCAGTTCCTGTAGCTATATGTAGCCCCAAATCAACATCCCTGTTGGTCAACTCTATTGTGGACACTCAACAACTTGTGTCTTATTCAAATATACCAGGTTCATATCACTTTTGGGGTCAAAATCTGTATCTTTTGCCTGAATCTAGCATCTTTTGCCTGAATACCTTCATAAATGGATTGTTTGGTCTCCCATTACCAAGTCCAGAGAGCTTTTTTTTTTTTAATTTATTACAATAATGCATTTCAAAATTCACTTTACACAATATAAATAATCCCACCCACACCCCTATCCCCCCACCCACTACCAGCTAGGATGCCTCATCCCATTTCTTCCACTCGTTTTCAACTTTTTGACCTATCTTTTTTCCCTGATAGTAAATAGCTTCAAATCTTCTCATTTGTTGAACTTCCCTCTGCCACTCAACCCAACATGGGCCCTGGGGAGCAAACCATCTCCTAAGAATAATTATTCTAGCTAATCCGAAAGCCTTTATCAGAACACTGTTCTTACACTGCATCCTAAGTCCTATCCCTAGAATGGCCGTTTTAATATCAAAGCTTATCTTAGTACCCAATTTTGTTTCTACCATCCAAAAGGAAAGCAGTTTTGGGCAGCTCCACACCATATGTGACAAATCCGCACCTTCCATATTACATTTCGGGCATTTAGAGTCAAGTCTTTTTCCTATCTTATACAAGAACCCCGGCGTATATGGGATCCTATGTATCAGCTTTATCATAGAGGTTTTATGGTTCATATTGAGAGATGATTGGGAAATATTTAGAAATACGTCCCTCCATTCTTCCCCATCGATCTGACCTACTACTTGCTTCCATTTATCCCTACTCTTTGGAGAAAATTTTTCAACGGAAAATCTAACTAGGCCCTTATATAAGTTACCTAATACCTTTGTCGAGGAGGACCGAAGCCCAAACATATAGTCAATTAACTCATGTCTATTTATTGCCCATCTAGGGTTGTTCTTCTCCTTCTCAAAAGCGCTTTTGATTTGTAAGTATGAAAAGTATTCGCTCTGACTAATACTAAATTCCCTATTGAATGTTTTCCACTCTTTTAACATGCTTTCTATCACAAAATCCAGTCCAGAGAGCTTAAAGGGGTACTCTGCCACTAATCTTATCCCCTATCCTAAGGAGAGGGAATAAGATGTCAGATCACGGGGGTTCCAGCCACTGAACAGGGAAGCTTGGAGATTTCGTGTTTGCAATATCATGCCACGCCCCCTCCATTCATGTCTATGGGATGGGGTGCGATGGCTATGTAATAGCCGTCACGCCCCCTCCCATAGTCATGAATGGAAGGGGCTTGACGGCTGGGGATGCCAGTCATCTGGCACGGAGCAGAGTTCGATCTGGGCACCGGATGACTGGGGTGCCGCGCCGGAGACCTTTGGATAGGGGATAAGATGTCTAAGGGCAGAGTGCCCTTTTAAGTCATAATGTTCTTGACGGGGATAACAACTTGAATTTTATTTTACAAAGCATTTGTATTTTAAATCCTCATAAAATTCGAGGTAACTTTATACATACTTTGCTTTAGTTATTTCATATACATTTTCAGTTATAGGACATAGTATATTTAGATACAGAATTCTGTTTTCCTGTTACCATGAGTGATGCATTGTGGAAGCTAAGCTAACATTTAAGCTGACCTTACACATTGGACATGTATTGACTGAACCTGCCCATTTGACTGACTGACATTTTAAGACAACATGACTACTCCAATATCAATGTACAAAAAAATGTACAGTATAATGCTTTAATTGGTAAAAAAAAAAAAAAAAATCTAGATGACACATTTACATTATGGTGGACCTGTCAGCAAGTTTTTAGAGTATATATTAAGGACATAGCTGTATAGGGCATTTGATCCTGAATAAGTACATAACTGTTACTAGTAAATTGACTTCTCCAGCTCCAAGATATTAGAGCTGATTACGATATACATATTAGGCCCACTGGGCATTCCTCTTGGCTACTAGAACACAGTAACGCCCCTTCACCAGGCACTGGCACACTCCCCTCCATGCACTGGCTACCTCCTCTAATAATCACTAGGCTGTACTATAATCCCGACCTTTCCCTAGTAACCTAACAGCAGAGGTGAACTCCCATTGGGCTCCAAAGCCTAATTTGCACATCTTTTTAAAGGGGTACTCCGGTGCTCCAGCGTTCTGAACATTTTGTTCAGTACCCTCAGAGCCGGAGGCAGTGGTCGGGACGTCATGCCACGCCCCTCGTGATGTCATGTCACCCCCCCTCCATTCATGTCTATGGGAGGGGGCATGTTGGCCAACACGCCCCCTCCCATAGACATGAATGGAGGGGGTGTAGCCAAGACATCACAACTACTGACGCAGGAATCCGGCCATAGACATGAATGGAGGGGGTGTGGTGTGATATCATGAGGGGGCGTGGCCAATACATCACAACTACTGACGCAGGAACCCGGCCATAGACATGAATGGAGGGGGTGTAGCGTGATGTCATGAGGGGGCATGGACAAGACATCACTACTGATGCAGGAACCCGGCCACAGACATGAATGGAGGGGGTGTAGCGTGATGTCATGAGGGGGCGTGGCCAATACATCACAACTACTGACTCAGGAACCCGGCATTTGTTTAAAATGCCGGTTGCTGTGGGAGATCGCTGGGGGCCCCAGCAGCGGGACCTCCCCAATCAGACATCTTATCCCCTATCCTTTGGATAGGGGATAAGATGTCTAGCAGCGGAGTACCCCTTTAACCCCTTCCCGACCTATGACACACCTGTACGTCCTGGGTGGCAAGGTGTTCCCGACCCATGACATACAGGTACGTCATGAACATTACTGCCGCTACTCGCGGCATCCCGCAGCGCCCGGTAAGATGGTGGCTATCACTGATAGCCAGCCATCTTACCGTGCAACCACGGGGGGTTTCATCCCCCACCCCCCCCAGCGATCGCTGCTGTCAGCTAGTCAAATCTGACCAGCTGATAGCAGCGTTTCGCTATGAAAATACTTAGCAGCGCGGTGTGTGAGTCCCGATCACGGGGATCGGGACACACACCGCTCTGCTAAGTGTCCCTGACCCGTCCCCCGGCGTCACTCACCCGTCCGAGCGGTGTCCCGAGCGGTCCCGGCGGTCCCGGCGTCCTCCATGCGGTCCCGGCTGCGCTGCGTCCCGGAGGTGAGTTTGCAGCAGCAGTGCGGCATCTTCATTGGCAGCAGTGAGATCGCCGTAAAGCGATCTCACTGCTGCCTCTGAGAGTTTCAAAACTGCAACTCCCAGCATGCCCAGACAGCCTTTGGCTTTCTGGGCATGCTGGGAGTTGTAGTTTTGCAACATCTGGAGGCCCACAGTTTGGAGACCACTGTATAATGGTCTCCAATCTGTGCTCTTCCAGATGTTGCAAAACTACAAATCTCAGCATGCTCAGTCTGTCCAGGCATGCTGGGAGTTGTAGTTCTCTAACATCTGGAAGAGCACAGATTGGAGACCATTATACAGTGGTCTCCAAACTGTGGACCTCCAGATGTTGCAAAACTACAACTCCCAGCATGCCCAGACTGCCCAAGCATGCTGGAAGTTGTAGTTCGGCAACATCTGATCCTTCAGATATTGCCGAACTACAACTTCCAGCATGCCTGGGCAGTCTGGGCATGCTGGGAGATGTAGTTTTGCAACAACTGGAGGCACACTAGTTGGGAAACATTGTCCGTTTCCTACCTCAGTGCCTCCAGCTGTTGCAATTGTTGCAAAACTATAACTCTGACAGACCATGCATGCTGGGAGTTGTAGTTTTACAACAGCTGGAGGCACACTGGTTTGGAAACACTAAGTTTGGTTGCAAAACACTTGAAAGTTTATTACTTAACTTAGTGTTTCCAAACCAGTGTTCCTCCAGCTGTTGCAAAACTACAACTCCCAGCATGCACGGACAGCCAAAGGGCATGCTCGGAGTTTGCAACAGCTGGATATTTGCCCCCTCCCCCCAATGTGAATGTACAGGGTACACTCACATGGGCGGAGGTTTACAGTGAGTGCTGCAAGTTTGAGATGGCGCAAATTTTGCGCTGCAGCTCAAACTTCCAGCGGCAAACTTGCTGTGCACCTCTGCCCATGTGACTGTACCCTAAAAACACTACACTACACTAACCTAAAATAAAAAGTAAAAAACACTACATATACACATACCCCTACACAGCCCCCCCTCCCCAAAAAAATGAAAAACGTCTGGTACGCTACTGTTTCCAAAACGGAGCCTCCAGCTGTTGCAAAATAATAACTCCCAGTATTGCCGGACAGCCATTGACTGTCCAGGCATGCTGGGAGTTTTGCAACAGCTGGAGGCACCCTGTTTGGGAATCATTGGCATAGAATACCCCTATGTCCACCCCTATGCAAATCCCTAATTCAGGCCTCAAATGCGCATGGCGCTCTCTCACTTTGGAGCCCTGTCGTATTTCAGGGCAACAGTTTTGGGACACATATGGGGTATCGCCGTACTCGGGAGAAATTGCCTTACAAATTTTGGGGGACTTTTTCTTCTTTAACCCCTTATGAAAAGGTGAACTTGGGGTCTACACCAGCATGTTAGTGTAAAAAAATAATTTTTTTACACTGACATGCTGGTGTTGCCCTATACTTTTCATTTTCACAAGAGGTAAAAGGGAAAAAAGGGAGAAAATTTGTAACGCAATTTCTCCTGAGTACGGAGATACCCCATATGTGGGCGCAAAGTGCTCTGGGGGCGCACAACAAGGCCCAGAAGGGAGAGTGCGCCATGTACATTTGAGGTGATTTGCACAGGGGTGGCTGATTGTTACAGCAGTTCTGACAAGCGCAAAACAATAAATATCCATATGTGACCCCATTTTGGAAACTACACCCCTCACGGAATGTAATAAGGGGTGCAGTGAGCATTTACACCCCACTGGCGTATGACAGATTTTTGGAACAGTGGTCTGTGAAAATGAAAAATAAAATTTTTGATTTGCACAGTCCACTGTTTCAAATATCTGTCAAACGCCAGTGGGGTGTAAATGCTCACTGCACCCCTTATTAAATTCCATGAGGGGTATAGTTTCCAAAATGGGGTCACATGTGGGGGGGTCCACTGTTCTGGCACCATAGGGGCTTCCTAAATGTGACATGCCCCCCAAAAACCCTTTCAGAAAAATTCACTCTCCAAAATCCCATTGTCGCTCCTTACCTTCTGAGCCCTCTACTGCGCCCGCCGAACACTTTACATACGCATATGAGGTATTTCCTTACTCGAGAGAAATTGGGTTACAAATTTTAGGGTGATTTCTCTCCTTTTACCCCTTGTAAAAATTCAAAAATTGGGTCTACAAGAAAATGCGAGTGTAAAAAATGAAGATTTAGAATTTTCTCCTTCACTTTGCTGCTATTCCTGTGAAACACCTAAAGGGTTAACACACTTACTGAATGTCATTTTGAATACTTTGGGGGGTGCAGTTTTTATAATGGGGTCATTTATGGGGTATTTCTAATATGAAGTCCCTTAAAATCCACTTCCAACCTGAACTGGGCCCTGAAAAATTACGATTTTGAAAATCTTGAGAAAAATTGGAAAATTGCTGCGGAACTTTGAAGCCATCTGGTGTCTTCCAAAAGTAAAAACTTGTCAATTTTTTTATGCAAACACAAAGTAGACATATTGTATATGTGAATCAATATGTAATTTATTTGGAATATCCATTTTCCTTTCAAGCAGAGACTTTCAAAGTTAGAAAAATGCTAAATTTTCAAAATTTTCATGAAATTTTTAGATTTTTTACCAAGAAAGGATACAAATATCAGTAAAATTTTACCAATAACATAAAGTAGAATATGTCACGAAAAAACAATCTCGGAATCAGAATGATAAGTAAAAGCATCCCAGAGTTATTAATGTTTAAAGTGACAGTGGTCAGATTTTCAAAAAAATGCCCAGGTCATGAAGGTGAAAATGGGCTGGGTCATGAAGGGGTTAAACTCTGATATCTTAGGCTGCGTTTACACTATAAAATTCATCCGTTTTAAAGATCCGTCTTATGTTCCGTCATGAAAACTCTGCAAATAGGCCGTTAAACGGCCGTTAGAAAATCCCATTACAGTCTATGGGATTTTTACATTATCCGTTTTAATCCGTTATAGTCCGTTATTAATAATAGACTTTATTTTGTGACGGGAGAATGACCGGAAGAAATAGTTCATGCACTATTTCTCCCGTTACTATCTTCTGTCACAAAATAACGTCTGTTATTAATAACGGACTATAACGGTTTAAAACGGATAGTGTAAAAATCCCATAGACTGTAATGGGATTTTCTAACGGCCGTTTTCATGACGGAACATCAGACAGATCTTTAAAAGGGATGAATTTTATAGTGTGAAAGCAGCCTTAGCTGTGGTGGGGTCAATTATCTGGAAAGGGATGTACAGACTGAGGGGCAAACGATACACAGCCATAGCCTTACTTTATACCCTAAAAACCTGCTGACAGGACTCCTTTAAAAATTATTAGATAATTTCATAGATCAGTAAATTGCAGAAGAATAAGACAAATAATAATGGGATCAATCCTCAATATTTTATTAGCTATTCCTTTAAGCTGTTTAGTTTACTGAAATGATATTGACAATAGTGAGTAAATAGTCCTTTATGAAGTGCTGAAAACTAAATTTGAAGTAGTGATAAGTCTATAAAAGCTGCCAGAAGACATGTTTTCTTTCCTTCAGATGGCTTAAGAATAGTTGGCAAGGCTCCACTAATGTAAAATAGGCGTGAAAACTGCAAACATGAGGCTGCTGGAAGGACTTACAGTAAATAGTTGTGAAACTAGCTCCACGGTGAAGGGAGAATGGGAATCTGCTTCTTTTTTATGTGTTGTTATACAGTTGTCTCTATCCTGTGGCTTTCCTGCTGTTGTAAAACCACAACTCCCAGCTTCCCACTAATACACAGGGGACACCAGGGGAAGCCTAGTTGATTGGCGGATGCACAGTGGTCTTCATAATTATTCTCCAAGCATATCGAGCCAACGATAGTTAGATTGTGTGCTATAACTGAGTATGTTATAAAGAGCATTCTGGAAAATCAAGGGCAAATTCAACCCACAGGTGTAAGTGGTTCATCTGATGAGCAAATGATGTGAAACTATGGATCTCTACTATCTATATATATAAAACTCAATGTGTGTGTGTTTGTATGTATGTTCCAGCATCACGTCCAAACGGCTAAAGATATTAACATGAAACTTGGCACACATGTTACTTATATGTCAACAACAAACATAGGATAGGTGATTTAACCCGTTACTCACCCCCATTTGCCAGGGGTGGGGTTTATGTTTAAAGTCCCATACAAGTCTATGGGAAATATATGTTACTGCATAATTTCCAAACGGCTGGAGATATTTCGATAATACTTGGTCACATGTTACTTATATGTCCACTTAAAATATAGGATAGTTAATTTAACCCTTAACTACCCCCATTTGTGAGTGTTGGGGTTTTTGTTTAAAGTCCCATGCAAATCAATGGGAAATGTATGTTCCCACATAACTTCCGTACGGCTGGAGATATTTCAGTACCTGGTACACATATTACGGGTCGGGATAGGAGGTCGGGATATGAGGTCGGGATATGAGGTCAGGATATGAGGACGGGATATGAGGACGGGATGTGAGGACGGGATATGAGGACGGGATATGAGAACGGGATAGGAGGTCGAGATAGGAGGTTGGGATAGATGGACGGGATAGGAGGACGGGAAAGGAGGTCGGGATAGAAGGTCGGGATAGGAGGTCGAGATTGGAGGTTGAGATGGGAGGAGGGGATAGGAGGACGGGATAGGAGGTTGGGATAGGAGGTCGAGATAGGAGGTCGAGATAGAAGGTCGGGATAGGAGGTCGGCATAGGAGGTCAGGATAGGTGGTCGAGATAGGAGGTCAAGATAGGAGGATGGGATATGAGGACAGGATAGAAGGTCAGGAAAGGAGGTCGGGATAGGAGGACGAGATAGGAGGTTGGGATAGGAGGTCGGGATATGATGACGGGATATGAGGACAGGATATGAGGTCGGGATAGGAGGTCAGGATAGGATGTCGAGATAGGAGATCGAGATAGGAGGTCGAGATAGGAGGATGGGATATGAGGACAGGATAGGAGGTCAGGATATGAGGTCGGGATAGGAGGACGAGATAGGAGGTCGCGATAGTAGGTCGGGATATGAGGACGGGATATGAGGATGGGATATGAGGTCGAGATATGATGACGGGATAGGAGGTCGGGATAGGAGGTCGGTATATGAGGACGAAATATGGGGTTGGGACAACAATATATGAGGACGGATATGAAGTCAAGCTTCCTCCTTTGTTTATTTTCCTCCCCAACAAGGATTAGGAAGGAAAAACCGGGCAACTCCGGGTATTAAGCTAATATATATATATATATATATATATATATATATATATATATATATACATATATATATATGGTCACTTTAGGACTTCCTTTAGATGAGGATTAATGGTAAACATAGGATTGGTGTAGGATTGCAATTAGAGGGAAGGTATTGCCTCCTTCCCTCTAATTGCAATGAATGTAGGCACAGATAGTACTGTCTTCCTCTTCCTCCCTCTAAATGATGTCAACACAGGGTTTAGTGAGTTCCCTTTAGCATAAAAAGAATTAGCATAAGGAATATTTTTTACCACAGGACCTTTAGCAGACATACTAATTATGACAATCTGTAAAAAGACTTTAGACTACTAAGTTGAAGTGAAAGAGGCTGTGTCTGCTGACAGGTCTGGGGGCACCAAAAGGACTTGAAGATTAGTGATGTGTGTTATTCTTCCTGTGTGTATTGTTGCTATATACAGTCTTGTCGTGGTGTATGCCTTGTAACATGACACTGTCTTCCACAACCTCACCTTTGTAATAGAGTTTGGCTGTTCCTCACCTAGTTTAAAGCTTTATCAATGTCAAGTGTGGCTACATACATCATACACCTTTATTAACAAATGTCATAGAGAAGACAAAATATAATACAATCATTAAACTACCTAAAACCATGATAAAGGAGCAAGCTATCAACATATATAACACTAGAATCACCTCACCTACATAAAAACTCTTGAGGTCACTGATTTAATTTAGTCCACAGGGTGCTAATGCCTTTGACTAAAGTATGTACAAAGACTCTATTAGCTTGTCTGGATACTCCCATAACCTTAAAGGTGTTTGTCCATAAAGCAAAGTAAAATCAAATGTGTACCACAATTACATATATGTATAGGAGATCACATGTGCAGTTTTTTTTTATTTTTATGTAAAACTACCTACATCCCAGTACTGTTCTTCTCCCCCATGGATCTCATCACTTCCTGGTTAATTCTAAGAACTGTGACTTTGCTGTTGTCAGGAAACAGAGCACACAATTTCCCTCAATCCCCCTTGCTTCCATCCAAAGTAGAGACCAACAAGCAATATGCAGATGAACTGAGCATTCTTGAGTGGATGCCCTAAGACAGTCGTAACCAAGGGAAACAGGCATGGGCATAGGAACTGGTTGGGGGGTGAGGGGGACGGATCCCCCCCAAGGAATTCATGCAGTGGGACCAATAATGAAGGGATCCCCCCACCAGCCGCCGCCACTTTAAAAGTCCAGTGCATGCTGGGAGCTCCCTGCATGCCAAAGAGGAGAAGCCTGCAGGTCAGGAGACTTTAGAATGTGGGCAGTATTAAGCTCATGGTAGGTGTTAGGGGGAGATTAACCTGGGCAATCCAAAAGGGGCCTCCTGGACAGCTTTAGGTTCATACTTATACTACCAAATTTTACATAAATCGTGGAAAATCGTGTAAATTTTGCCGTGATCTGCGCTAAATCGCGGCAAAAATGTCACAGCTTTACCGCAATTTTTACACAAATCGCTGCAAAATGCAGTTGTGTGAATGTGGACCTAAAGTTTTCCAGGCTGCACAAAGCCCATAGACAGCAGAGGAACAAGACCTGCAATTACATCATCAGGAAGGTTCTGGCAGATAGAATGGACAGAGGGGTCTGGAGTACAGAGGGGTCTGGGATACAGAGGGTCTGGGGAGGACAGAGGGGTCTCGAGTACAGAGGGGTCTGGGATACAGAGGGTCTGGGACACAGAGGGTCTGGGGAGGAGAGAGGGTCTGGGATACAGAGGGATCTAAAGAGGACAGAGTGATCTGGGGTACTAGGGGTCTGGAGAGGACAGAGGGGTCTGGAGCGTACAGAGCAGTCTGGGATACAGAACGATCTAAGATACAGAGGGTCTGGAGAGGACAGGGTCTGGGATAGATAAGGGTCTGGGGTACATTGGGGTCTGGAGAAGACAGAGGGGTCTTGTGTATAGAGGGGTCTGGAGAGGACCAAGGGGTCTGGGGTACAGAGGGGTCTGGGAAGGATAGAATGGTCTGGAGAGGACAGAGTGGTTTGGGGAGGACAGAGACCGAGGAGTCTTGGGTATAGAGGGGTCTGGAGAGGATAGAAGGGTCTGGGATACAGAGGGGTCTGAAGTACAACAGGGGTCTGGAGGAGGACAGAGGGGTCTGGGGTACAGAGCAGTCTGGAGTACAGAGGGGGACCGGAGGCGGACAGAAGGGTCTGGAGGACAGGTGTCTGAAATACAGAGCATTCTGGTGATACAGATGGGTCTGGAGAGGACAGAGGGGTCTGGGGGGACAGAGGGGTCTGGGGTACAGAGGGGTCTGGAGAGGACAAAGGGAAGTGAAGGATAGAGGGGTGTGGTGTACAGAGTGGTCTGGGGAGGACAGAGTGGTCTGAAGAGGACAGAGTAGTCTGGGGAGGACAGAGACTGAGGGGTCTTGGGTACAGAGGAATCTGGAGAGGATAGATGGGTCTGGGATACAGAGGGGTCTAAACTGCAGAAGAGTCTGGGGTACAGAGAGGGTCTGGACGAGGACAGAGGGGTCTGGGGTACAGAGCAGTCTGGAGTACAGAGGGGTCTGGAGGAGGACAGAGAAGTCTGGAGGACAGGTGTCTGAAATACAGAGCCTCGGGTACAGAGGGGTTTGGAGAGGACATAGGGATAGGGGGAAAGAGTAGTGTGGTGTACAGAGTGGTCTGGGGAGGACAGAGTGGTGTAGTGTACAGAGTGGTCTGGGGAGGACAGAGTGGTGTGGTGTACAGCGTGGTCTGGGGAGGACAGAGTGGTCTGGGGAGGACAAAGAGATTTGAAGAGGACAGGGGGGCCTGGAGGACATGTGCCTGAAATACAGAGTGTTCTTGGGGTACAGAGGTGCCTGGAGAGGACAGAGGGGGCGTGGGGTACAGAGGCGACTGGAGAAGACGGAGGGGTCTGGGGTACAGAAGGGTTGGGAGAGGATAGAAAGGTCTGGGATACAGAGCGGTCTGAGCTGCAGAATAGTCTGGGGTACAGAGCAGTCTGGAGTACAGAGGGGGTCTGGAGGAGGACAGAGGTGTCTGAGGTACCGAGTGATCTGGGGGACTCAGATCAGGCAGTGAGACAGGAGCCTCATCTGTTTGTATTCCTGGCACGTTGTGATGATCTCTCCCTGTATAGACAGTAATTGGAGAAGATTTTTAAAGCCCAGCAACTGCCAGATGTGGAGCAGGAGCCACGTCCAAACGTCTGCCTCACAGTCACAGTGCTGGAGCCGCTGTCATGGTCAGAGGATCACCGGCTGTCAGAGTACACTATCAGTAATGTGCTGGTGAACCGCAACAGTGTGCCCACTCCGCTCAAGGCCTGTGTACTCTGGGTGAGTCTACATGGTGCAGTACTGATAGGAGATACTAATTGATTGTACCAAATACAGTACTATCGATAATTAAGCTATAACTCAGGATTAGTAGAGGATATGTAATGTATGTACACAGTGACCTGACCAGCAGACTAGTGAGTACAGCTCTGGAGTCTGGCCACTAGAGGGAGCATCTTCCTGTTTGGGTTTCCTGTGAGCGTTTGGTGTGCTCGGCTTGGAGAGAGATCCATCTGTCTCCCAGGAGCGAGTTCATTTCCTGGTATGAGTGAAGAGCGCAGAACCCCAACATCTGCCCCCCAAAGTAGGTCCGTGGGGGCCGGGGGAGCAAGCGACCGGTTGCAAAGGGGCCTGCACCAGAGGTCCTGGTTAAGGCGCTCTGCCAGTAGATGCAGCGATGTGTCTCGAGCACCTCCTATGCCCATGGAGATAAAGAGTGCCCGCTAGGCTGCTCTGACAAGCAGCGAAGCTACATGTGCTACAAGTTCCGGAAGTGCAGGTACTGTGAAAACAAGCCTGGATAATGTGGACTGTGATACTCCTCCTGGAGCAAAGCTAAATGCCCATGGAGGTGTGGAGGAAGATTGGGGAATGCTTAGGGCCCGGGAGCCTGGAGTCACCTATAGTTCCCGGGTGGCAGAATACCTCCGTGGGTATGAGGAAGCAAGGAACAGCTTGTATAGGCTCCAGGAGGAGGTACGGGAGGCAAAAGCCTTGATGGACACTATGCACAAGCGCCAGAAAGCTGAGCTGTCAAGGCTCTGGCACATTAGGTTGCTCCCTAATGGGAGGAAGGGGAGGGGGGGGGGGTTCGGCTTTGTGCCAGAGTCGGCTGCAGGAGCACCGGTGCTGCCGGGGCTAAGGTGCTTTCGTCTCCCAGAAAGAGTGGACTTCAACCTCTATTTTGTATTGGCGCCCAGGAGCAGGAAACTCAAGTACTAATGAGGGTACCAGTAAAAACAGGATTGGGGCCGCTAATAAACAGGCTAGGCAGACTTCCCGGTCCTTGTATAAGGGACCGGTGACCTATCCTGTGGCGGTGGCTCCAGCTCTGGTACCCAATATCTGCACCAGAATGCACTGGTCTAGCCAGTATAAATGAGAAGGTTAGTGTTGGAGTGAATGAAGGAGTGGATGTGTTGGGAAATTTATCTGTTAATAAAAATCTGTCTGGGGCTATAAATGGTGGTATGGGCTGTAGAATGGGTGGAGGTATCAGCTAAAACAGGTAATAATGGTTTGAGTATGGATTATGTGGAGGAAGGTGGTGAAGGGGTACAGATTAGTGATGGGGATGTAGGGCCTGGTCCAGTTGCACCCCCAGTGGTGGCAGCACCGGTAAGCAGCTACGCAAATGTCGCAGCTGGAGGGAGGGGGGCATCTTCCTTGTCTTCTGGCTCTGGGGAGAGCAATTTGCAGCAGCGTCTCCTGGAGGCCTTAAGGAGAGGGGAGAGATCAATGAATGTAGAGGGTAGGGAGGTTGATTTATCCTTTTGGAAATAGAGACATGGTCTTTCAGCCTTCTGAGTGGAAAGAGGGGTGGATACTGTGTGGTCCCTCCCGACAGCCAGGCAAGGTGGTCCCCAAAGGAATGTTGTCTGGCTGAGGTGGAGAGGCAGTGATACATGTCCTCCAAGATCTAAAGATGTTGAGCTTCTGCTGAAGTTGGGCTTTAACCCCTTAACGACGCAGGACGTATATTTACGTCATGCGCCGGCTCCAGCGATATGAAGCGGGATCGCGCCGCGATCCCGCATCATATCGCATCGGTCCCGGCGCTCAGTCAACGGCCAGAACCCGCGGCTAATACCACACATTGCCGATCACGGCGATGTGCGGTATTAACCCTTTAGAAGTGGCGGTCAAAGCTGACCGCCGCTTCTAAAGTGAAAGTGAAAGTGACCCGGCTGCCCAGTCGGGCTGTTCAGGACCGCCGCGGGGAAATCGCGGCATCCCAAACAGCTCACAAGACACCGGGAGGGCCCTTACCTGCCTCCTCGGTGTCCGATCGGCGAATGACTGCTCCGTGCCTGAGATCCAGGCAGGAGCAGTCAAGCGCCGATAACACTGATCACAGGCGTGTTAATACACGCCTGTGATCTGTGTAAAAGATCAGTGTGTGCAGTGTTATAGGTCCCTATGGGACCTATAACACTGCAAAAAAAAGAAGTAAAAAAAAAGTGTTAATAAAGGTCATTTAACCCATTCCCTAATAAAAGTTTGAATCACCCCCTTTTCCCATAAAAAAAATAAAACAGTGTAAAAAAATAAAAATAAACATATGTGGTATCGCCGCGTACGTAAATGTCCGAACTATAAAAATATATCATTAATTAAACCGCACGGTCAATGGCGTACGCGCAAAAAAATTCCAAAGTCCAAATAAGCGTATTTTTGGTCACTTTTTGGTCACTAACGCTTTATCTGGCGCAAGGCAACAAGATCTGGCAAGGAAGTGCAGGGGAAGTGAGGTAATATACACAGGGAGCAGGTGGAAGCTAATTAGACTGATTGGGCTAGGCAGCAATCACTGGTGCACTGGCCCTTCAAATCTTAGAGCGCTGGCGCGCGCGCCTTAGAAAGCAGAGCCGCGCGCGCCAGAACATGACAGCCGGGGACCGGGACGGGTAAGTGGCTTGGGATGCGATTCGCTATGCGAATCGCATCCCCATTGTGAATGTCAGTGCAGTGCTCCCGGTGAGCGGGTCTGACCGGGGCGCTGCAGAAGGGAGAACGCCGCGAGCGCTCCGGGGAGGAGCAGGGACCCGGAGCGCTCGGCGTATCAGTACCCCCCCTTAGGTCTCCCCCTCTCTTTGTCTAATTGTCCCTTTAACTGAGAAGAGAACATAGGGGGCGTCTCTTGAGTTTCCTTTCGGAACAAAAAACAGTCCTGGGTAGCTACATCAGCGGCCGGTAATCCAGAAGGAGTGGGAATGGGGAGGGGGGGCAGAGGGTGAAGCTTGTCACGGGGCAGAGTGTCACCAGGACGGGGGCTATGAGGAGGCACTGCACAGTCCTGATAGGCCTTGGGGAGACCAGGCACAGGAGGAGACACTGAGGCCCGACAGACAGGACTGGGAGCAGACGTGAGGCATTTCTTGCGGCAAGCAGGGCCCCAATTCTTGATCTCCCCGGTGGTCCAGTCAAGGGTGGGAGAATGATGCTGGAGCCATGGCAGACCGAGGAGGACTTCAGATGTGCAGTTGGGAAGGACGAAAAATTCTATTTTCTCGTGATGCAGTCCAATGCTCATAAGCAAGGGCTCTGTGCGGTAACGCACAGTGCAGTCCAACTTCACTCCGTTGACCGAAGAAATGTAGAGCGGCTTGACGAGACAGGTCACCGGGATGCAGAACCTATTCACCAAAGAGGCCAGAATAAAATCTCCAGAAGCACCAGAGTCCAAGCAGGCCACGGCTGAGAAGGAGGAGTTGGCAGAAGGAGAAATCTGCACGGGCACAGTGAGACGTGGAGAAGCAGACTTTGTACCAAGAGACGCCACACCCACGTGAGCTGGGTGCGTGCGTGCGTTTCCCAGACGTGCAGGATCATTGCGGTCCCAGAGCGGTGTGGCCCAAGACAAGCCCTTTCCAGACAGAAGACTCACTACGAACGCCACCTTAGACCGTTCTGTAGGAAATTGGTCCGACAACATCTCCATATGTAGGGAACATTGAGACAAGAAGCCACGGCAGAGTCTAGAGTCCCCATCAAATTTGTCCGGCAGGGTCAAGCGGAGGCTAGGAGCGGCCACTCGCTGCGGAGGAGGTGCAGGAGCTGGCGGAGGAGATGGTTGCTGCTGTAGCAGTGGCAGAAGTTGCTGTAACGTGGCGGTGAACTGCGACAGTTGCTGTCCTTGTTGGGCAATTTGCTGCGATTGCTGGGCGACCACCGTGGATAGGTCAGCGAGACTTGGCAGCGGCACCTCAGCGGGATCCATGGCCGGATCTACTGTTATGATTCGGCTAGCTGGATGTGGATCCACTATGTCAGCGAGGGATTGGCGTGGACTGTGTCGGTGGACCGGTTCTAAGGTTGCTACTGGTTTTCACCAGAGCCCGCCGCAAAGCGGGATGGTCTTGCTGTGGCGGTAGCAACCAGGTTGTATCCACCGGCAACGGCTCAACTTCGCTGACTGCTGAGAAGGCATGGCACAAAAGGACAAGGCAAGAGCAAGGTCGGACGTAGAAGAAGGTCGGGGCAGGCGGCAAGATTCGTAGTCAATGAGGATAGCAGAAGATCTGGAACACAGGCTTTGGACAACACTAACGCTTTCTCTGGCACAAGGCAACAAGATCCGGCAAGGAAGTGCAGGGGAAGTGAGGTAATATACACAGGGAGCAGGTGGAAGCTAATTAGACTGATTGGGCCAGGCACCAATCACTGGTGCACTGGCCCTTTAAATCTTAGAGCGCTGGCGCGCGTGCCCTAGAGAGCAGAGCCGCGCGTGCCAGAACATGACAACCGGGGACCGGGACGGGTAAGTGGCTTGGGATGCGATTTGCGAGCGGGCGCGTCCCGCTATGCGAATCGCATCCCCATCGCGAATGTCAGTGCAGTGCTCCCGGTCAGCGGGTCTGACCGGGGCGCTGCAGAAGGGAGAACGCCGCGAGCGCTCCGGGGAGGAGCAGGGACCCGGAGCGCTCGGCGTAACAGGAATAGATTGAACCTAGTGAAGAGGGAGGTTACTTACCGTACAAGGAGACTAGGGGGGTTATGTATGGTCAACCCCATGGTATTCCTAGTGAATACCTTTCTTAAGACCAATATTGCATACCTCTGGAAAGAGAGGGCTCCTCCTGTAAGGGATGGTTTCAGCCATTCTTCCAGTGAAGGATCTCCGCACACCACACGGGCATCTCCCGGCTTATGCTACCCTGGTCCTGAAGGTTATTCGTCGCTGGGGTCTGGGGATGTGGGAGATAGGGACTCTGTCGAGGAAATTCCTTGATAAGAGGGTCCTGTTTTCTCATTTCCAGAGGCCATTGGCACTCAAGGATTGCCCAAGTCGGGATCTGGAGGTTGGTTTAGAGCTTTTGAATTCTATCAGGATCTCCTTGAAGTTTTGGGACTTGGCTTGGCACTGCTTCCATGGGAAACATGTGTGTGAGGGACAATCTGAAGTGCAGGAGCTCTGAGGACCGGGGATGTCCCCGTGAGGAGTGTGGAGGCATGCTGGAAAGCATGGAGCATTTTCTGCTGCATGGTCCCTTTAACACAGAGGTTTAGAACAGGGTGGACACTTCAATTGGTTTGCCTAGGCTGGCCAGTCTCTCCTATGAGGAATGGGCCTATGGGGCATTCAGAAACCTTGGAGTCTGGGACCGCAGCACTTTATTCCTAGTCAGCTCAGTGGTCAGGTACTACACGTGGAACGCACAGTGTTTAGTGTCGACGCAGCGTAAAATCCTCCTTGTGGATGAGGTGGTTAGGAACATACTGGGTGACCTGGTGAAGGTGCATTCTCTGGAGGCAGGGCCTCTCGTCTATGGTGGGGCTCTGCGTTTAAAGTGCCTTAGCCTGTTGTCTCCCCCTGGTGGTGGGCTGATGCTGACACATTAAGCTTTTGGTTTTGTGCTGCAGGTATATGGTAATATAGGGCTCTCAGGCACTGAACTTGAGCTTTAGGGGTTTGTGTTGCTGAAAAGCCTATTTGGTGTTTGGTTTTAATGTTATATGTATTTGTTATGGTATTTATTGTTGTAAAGTATACTTATGTACTGTATATATTGTTAATATGTGTATATTTTATGTACTGTATATAATGTGTGATGTCACCTGGGGTTTGGGTTTAGGGTTTAGTTTAGGTTGAGTGGTAGGTTAAAAGGGGGAGGGGGTTTCTATGGGACTTTTATATATACAGAAAATCCTGTATGGTTCATGGTTCATGGACGTCTGGTAACATGTACTGGGGGCATGGGATGCGGGACCAGCTCAGGGCCAAGAAAAAAAAAAAGTGTTGTTATTTGGTTTGTGTTGGTTTGTATTATTTTGGTATATATTATTATTATTGTTGTTGTTGTTATTATTCACTTTGGTATTTGGTTTTGCTTAATTATTTGGTTTATGGTATTACAACAGGGCGAGGGAATTCACATTTAACATTAGTGTATACAGTTTATTGGTATGGTATGGGTATTATAGGAAAATGTCTTGTAAATAGTGAATATATTTGTTTGTGTGGAGGAATGAGTGTGGGGTGGACCAGTGTTGGATTTTATCTCCTCCAGATTTGTAGGGGTTCCTACGCCCCTGGAAACAGGGCATAACAAAAAATGGAACAGGGGGGACTAGTAAGTATATACAGTTCAGAAAAAAATAAGAGATCCCTGCAAAATTATTTTCTCTGGTTTTACTATTCATTGTGTTTGAGTAAAAAGATCTGTTTTGCTTTATTCTATAAACTACTGAAAACATTATTTCCAAATTAAAAATGAAAATATTGTCATTTAGAGAATTTTGTTTGTAGAAAATAACAACTTGTTCAAAATAACCAAAATAGGATGCATTGTTTTCAGATCCTAAAGAATGCAAAGGAAACAAATTTATATTCATTTTTTTCAACAACAAAATACTAATGGTTTACCTTGGAAAGACTACAGAAAAAAAATATTTCTAAACTCAATATCTAAATAAGGCAAAGGGTGGTCACATCAAATATTGACTTAACTGATTAAAATAAACAATTAAAACGGTACTCAACCCCCTAGACATCTTATCCCCTATCGAAAGCATAGGGGATAAGATGTCTGATCGCCGGGGTCCCGTCCCTGCAGCACATGGCGTTCATTTAGAATGCTAGGTGTGGTCGGAGGGGGTCGTGACGTCACACCACGCCACCTCAATGCAAGCCTATGGGAGGGGGCATGACAGCGTTGCGTAACTTCAAGACCCCTGCCGCCCGCTCCAAACGTTCGGATCAAAATGTTCCGAACACTGGGGCAGCGGAGTACCGCTTATACCTTTCTATTTTTAAAAACATTATTTTGCAGCATTTTTTCCACACCTGCCAAAGACATTTGCACTATAAACATATATATATTTATATATATATATATATATATATATATATATATATATATTTATTTACATTTGCAGAATTCGTAAATTAAATGTTAAAATACACTTCTCCACTCCATGTATATCTTTGTTAAAATTGCTCTTTCATATATATATATATATATATATATATATATATATATATATATATACAGTTGCTGGTCAGGGGTTGGTGCTTTGTTGTGTAACTGGAGCATGTAATGGATCAGGTATAATTTAGTTGTATGAAAATAAAAAAATAAATAGGAAATTGACACTCTGACCTTACGTCATGTAATCCCTAAAGAATTTGTCTTCTTAGATATTGCAGCAATATGGTTCATCCAGAACATTTGAACTGTTTAATAGTAAAAATCTAGCAAGTTGCCGGTGAGCACGAGGTGGTTAGGTTACTGTCTCAGGTGTCTTTCTTTAAGAAGGACCACACCTCTTAAACACCTGTTACTATAGGACTATTAGAGATCACTTTACAGTGTTGATGTCTCGCTGTCATTTTGCAAATAGGATGTGTCAAATGTGTAACAGAGCAAGTCTACAGGATGATTAATGAGCTGTTGTTGTTGCTTCTGGCTCATCACTTATTTAGCTCTACTTTGGGAGTGCGCTCTTAGCAAGCGATAACTTTCCTGTGAATGCAACTATATCCGGGATTATATGAAGCCTCTGGATTAGCAGCGAGCACAACAGTATTCTAGCTTTATGCGTCCTCAAGAATACTTCTTATTAGATCAAAGTAGACTGATGGCGGACCATTAGACAATGACATCCATAGATAGGCAATATAGAGAAGGGGCCCCCTTCTGGTGGTGTTTAACATTACTACAACCCCTGGACACCAAGGACAAGAGGATTGGTGCTCATGTGCCTCCATGTCCTTCTTCTGTTCATTAAATTAAAGGGATAAAGGTGATCATATAACGCCATCACTTTATACCTATTCACATAAATGTGTAAATGTACCACAATGACATTGTACCCCACTTGGTTTGGCACTTTTCAGAAAAATTGCTAAATGGGCCAATATACTAGTATTCCAACCAGCAGTGTTCCCTGTTAGATATGGGGTGGCCCAGTCCGGCAGCCTCCCTTCAGTGTCCCCTGGGCTCCCTTGTACTTGTTTCTAGTGTTGCTCGCGAATATTCGCAATGCGAATTTTATTCGTGAATATCGCATGTTCGCAAATTCGTGAATATTCGCGAATATAGCACTATATATTCGTAATTACGAATATTCGTTTTTTTTTTTTTCACAGTACACATCACAGTGATCATCCCTCTCTGCTTCTAGCTTGTGTGGTGTAAAGAAGGCTCTAATACTACTGTGTGAGACTGGTGTACGAATTTTCCCTTATGCATATGCGAATTTTCCCTTATGCTAATTTAGTATATGCTAATTTTCGCATATGTTAATTTTCACATATGCGAAAATAAAACGAGAATATTACGAATATGCGAATATTCGCGAATATATGACGAATATTCGTCCATATATTCGCAAATATTCGCGAATTCGAATATGGCCTATGCCACTCAACACTACTTGTTTCCCCCCTGTACATATGTTCGGCATTGTAATGTATTATAAAATGTCTTGTTGCTTTAAGAGTTTTACAATGTGAAATGTCATGTGATTGTTACCCAGGAGGTACCAGTGACCAGGTGACCCCAAGAGTGACCTATGGGCTCCCTGCTAGTCTCCCCTATATAAGCCCTGGGTGGAGCTAGCTTGCTCTCTTTGCAGATAAGTCTTTGCTGAGGTCAGTCGTGCCTAGTGTATGTGTCCAGAGTGTTGGAGACCTCAAAGTCAAGTCCTGCAGCCACCATCAAATGTAAGTAAGCTACAGTCATAGCTTTTATCAGTCTTCAGTCAAGTCAGTCCCTGTCCAGTCCTACTACAAGTCCCAGCAAGCCCTTAACCCCTTAAGGACGCAGGACGTAAATGTACGTCCTGGTGAGGTGGTACTTAACGCACCAGGACGTACATTTACGTCCTAAGCATAACCGCGGGCATCGGAGCGATGCCCGTGTCATGCGCGGCTGATCCCGGCTGCTGATCGCAGCCAGGGACCCGCCGGCAATGGCCGACGCCCGCGATCTCGCGGGCGTCCGCAATTAACCCCTCAGGTGCCGGGATCAATACAGATCCCGGCATCTGCGGCGGTTCGCGATTTAAATGAACGATCGGATCGCCCGCAGCGCTGCTGCGGGGATCCGATCATTCATAACGCCGCAGGGAGGTCCCCTCTCCTTCCTCCGTGCGGCTCCCGGCGTCTCCTGCTCTGGTCTGTGATCGAGCAGACCAGAGCAGAAGATGACCGAAAACACTGATCTGTTCTATGTCCTATACATAGAACAGATCAGTATTAGCAATCATGGTATTGCTATGAATAGTCCCCTATGGGGACTATTCAAGTGTAAAAAAAAATGTAAAAAAAATGTAAAAGTAAAAGTAAAAAAAAAGTGAAAAATCCCCTCCCCCAATAAAAAAGTAAAACGTCCGTTTTTTCCTATTTTACCCCCAAAAAGCGTAAATTTTTTTTTTATAGACATATTTGGTATCGCCGCGTGCGTAAATGTCCGAACTATTAAAATAAAATGTTAATGATCCCGTACGGTGAACGGCGTGAACGAAAAAAAATAAAAAAGTCCAAAATTCCTACTTTTTTAATACATTTTATTAAAAAAAATTATAAAAAATGTATTAAAAGTTTTTTATATGCAAATGTGGTATTAAAAAAAAGTACAGATCATGGCGCAAAAAATGAGCCCTCATACCGCCGCTTATACTGAAAAATAAAAAAGTTATAGGTCATCAAAATAAAGGGATTATAAACGTACTAATTTGGTTAAAAAGTTTGTGATTTTTTTTAAGCGCAAAAATAATATAAAAGTATATAATAATGGGTATCATTTTAATTGTATTGACCCTCAGAATAAAGAACACACGTCACTTTTACCATAAATTGTACGGTGTGAAAACAAAACCTTCCAAAATTAGCTAAATTGCGTTTTTCGTTTTAATTTCCCCACAAAAATAGTGTTTTTTGGTTGCGCTATACATTTTATGATATAATGAGTGATGTCATTACAAAGGACAACTGGTCGCGCAAAAAACAAGCCCTCATACTAGTCTGTGGATGAAAAGTTATGATTTTTAGAAGGCGAGGAGGAAAAAATGAAAACGTAAAAATTAAATTGTCTGAGTCCTTAAGGCCAAAATGGGCTGAGTCCTTAAGGGGTTAAAGGGGTTATCCAGGAATAAACTTTTTTTTTTTATATATCAACTGGCTCCAGAAAGTTAAACAGATTTGTAAATTACTTCTATTAAAAAATCTTAATCCTTTCAATACTTATGAGCTTCTGAAGTTTAGGTTGTTCTTTTCTGTCTAAGTAATCTCTGATGACACGTGTCTCGGGAACCGCCCAGTTTAGAAGAGGTTTGCTATGGGAATTTGCTTCTAAACTGGGCGTTTCCCGAGACACGTGTCATCAGAGATTACTTAGACAGAAAAGAACAACCTTAACTTCAGAAGCTCATAAGTACTGAAAAGATTAAGATTTTTTAATAGAAGTAATTTACAAATCTGTTTAACTTTCTAGAACCAGTTAATGTATATAAAAAAGTTTTTTCCTGGAATACCCCTTTAAGGTCTCTGAGTCACTGGTCACCGTTATCTGTAACTTGACGTTGGAGTCATTATTGCCCCCGTGCCTAGCCCAGGATCCAGCGGTATACCTTTGGGCGGTATCGAGGATAAACCACGCCCTGGCGTCTCGAATACAAGGGGTTAAAGGGGTACTCCTGTGGAAAACTTTTTTTTTTTTTTAAATCAACTGGTTCCAGAAAGTGAAACAGATTTCTAAATCACTTCTATAAAAAAAAGTCTTAATCCTTCCAGTACTTTTTAGGGGCTGTATACTAAAGAGAAATCCAAAAAAGAAATGCATTTCCTCTGATGTCATGACCACAGTGCTCTTTGCTGACCTCTGCTGTCCATTTTAGGAACTGTCCAGAGCAGGAGAAAATCCCCATAGCAAACATATGCTGCTCTGGACAGTTCCTAAAACTAGGGCTTCCTATATTGACTCACAATTCCCTATAGCAGTGGTCTCCAACCTGCGGACCTCCAGATGTTGCAAAACTACAACTCCCAGCATGCCCGGACAGCCAACGGCTGTCCGGGCATACTGGGAGTTGTAGTTATGCAACATCTGGAGGTCTGCATGTTGATGACCACTGCCCTATAGGGTGTTTGACAGTAGGTTTTCTAAACTTTAAGGGGGGAACTTACCTTTTGCTATATTTTTGATCCACTTTTTGTACTTTCTCCCTCATGGCAGTTTCAGTTCCAGAAAATATATGAAATGCCATTGTATGATAAATGTGCACATTTTTTGCATATAATAAAAATGTCTAAAGAATGTAGTACACTCGAATTACAATACTTTTACCAAAGCCGAACCTTTTTATCCTGAAGCCATATTAGCCACTCAGATGTGACACTAGAAGTGCCTAAACCACAAAAAAAAATTGGCCCAAACAATGTGGCTTGTGCAAAAATTGGCAACTTTTTGTATTGTATAAAACTAGCAAGCTTTGATAAATTCTCCCTAAGTCTACACTAGTTTGTCAATTTCCAGCAAATAAATGTGACAAATGTGTTTAAAAAGATATGGGGGGAGATTTATCAAAACCTGTGCAGAGGAAGAGTGGTGCAGTTGCCCATAGCAACCAATCAGATTGCTTCTTTCATTTTCCACAGGCCTCTAAAGAGGCCTGTGGAAAATGAAAGATGCAATCTGATTGGTTGCTATGGGCAACTGCACCACTCTTCCTCTGCACAGGTTTTGATAAATCTCCCCCAAGGTTGGTAAATACTGCATTAGATGATAGATCAGACCACAGATGATGTCCACACTGAAGAATATTGTATACAGGTGTATCCCCTCCCCCCCTTAGATTGTTTTGTTGTGCATTACCCTCCAATACATGAAGTGTCCAGTTGATGGTGGACTGCACAAGCAAATAAACTGAGCAATAACTAAAGCTGGGGAAGGAGGAGTTTCTGTGGACATTTGTTTGCAGCCATCTTGGATTTTTCAGTTCCAACCAAGCAAGTAGAGAAAGAGAGGACAAAGAGGGACAGCCTGTGAGGGATCCTGGTTTAAAGAGTTAAAGAGTACCTGCAGCAGGTTGAACAAGTTTCAGTCCTTGTAGCGAGAAAGCCTCTGTGAGCAGTAAGAGAACTTGCAGCCGGTAAAAGGGTAAGCCTGAGACCCTTCTTCCCTGTCTTACAATAAGGCACCCTGTTGTGGTTTCTAGCATATATTTTTGCAGGCACAAGACAAGGCACATTCGCCCTTAATTACAATTCGATTTCTGTGTAAATTTTGGAGAGAAAAAAGTCAGGGGAAATGCATTTTACCATATTTATTAATGTCAAACATTAACACCAACGCCAAAGTTTGTCAACATTTTCTGACCATTACCTTATTTTAAAATTTTTTTTAAATGTGGGCATGGTTTTCATTTTTTTTCACGAGTCAGTAAAGGGGTACTCTGCTGGAAAACATCTTATCCCCTATCCAAAGGATAAGGATAAGAAATCTGACCATGGGGGTCCCACCGCAAAGGACCCCCGCCATCTCCGAGCTGGCAGCAGCGGCGTCCAGAATACGGAAGCTTGGAGGATGTCACACCACATCCCCTCCATTCATGTCTATGGGAAGGGGCGTGATGGCTAGTATGTACATGAATGGAGGGGGGCGTGGTGGCTGTAGTCGCCAGTGATCCGGTACCAAGCGGTGTTTGCTCCATGCAGAGGATAAATGGGATGCCACAGCAGAATTTGCGGGAGTCCCCAGCGGCGGAACCCCAATCATCATACATCTTATCCCCTATTCTTTGGATGTTTTCCATGTTTTCCAGCGGAGTACCCGTTTACTTACATTTTTAACCCTGTTTTTGGTGTCTTTCTAGACTGTAAGTTTTTCACTTTCAACAGAGAGGTTAAAAACTTTTACGGGATTTGGAGCTTTGCCGATTTACCAAAATATTCCAGACATGTCACAACTCATTCATACATATAAGCGTAAATGGAATAACATTTACTATGAAAATGTGGGGAGGGGGGGGGGGAGAAACAGAAGATTAATAAATGACCCCCAGAGCGTGCATTTGATCTGCAATATGTTGGATGAAGTTTGCGCCATATTGTGTTCAGTAGTGTTCCATGCAGTTTGCTGTATATTGCAATATATTCCTTGCAATAAAAAGGCTAGTTCAGTGTTCTCCAAGTTGTGGATGTCCAGATGTTGGAAAACTGCAACCCTCAGCATGCCCGGACAGCCGTTGGCTGTCCGGGCATGCTGGGAGTTGTAGTTATACATAAGCTGGAGGTCTGCCATATAGCGTTGAATCCAAATTCATTCTGGGCATGTAGAGCATTCATTTATTATGGATCCCTATAGAATGTGTGACTATTCCCTCTAAAGTTGGTCTAACTCTAATTTAGAAATCTCATCTATGAAATGGAATTGCTGCCATCTAGTGTCCTTTTTTTTTAGTATTGCATGTCAGTCCATCATGTTACACAGTGAAACCTCTTTGAGATGACCACCCAAAAATGCACACAAAAGTGGTCTTCTAGGATGGTCTTCTCACATAATATATAAATAATGCAGAAGGGAAGTGGACTGGTATGAAGTCTGCATAAGGGAGTGGCCTTCTCAAATAGGTGGTCTTTTGGAGAGGTTTCACCTTTTTTAACTTTCGTTTTAAACCATAATGTTTAAAATTTTCCACATACAGACCCATATATTGGCTTGTTTTTGTACTTTGTAATGACATCCTTCATTTTACCTCTAAATCTACAGCAAAATAAAATATATATATATTTGTGGGGAGAAAAAAAAAGAAGCAATTTAGCAAATTCTGGCGGCTTCCGTTTCTACGCAGTGCACTTTCCGGTACTATTGACACATTATATTTACTCTGTTGGTCCATACAATTACAATGATACCCAATGTATATAGGTTTTGTGTTATTTTACTACTTTTTAAAAATTATAACTTTTTGTATGAAAATTAGTATATTTTAAATTGTCCTCTTCTGACCCCGTATACGGGGATGTGTGAGAGCTCATTTTTTGTGCCATGGTATTTCGTTTTTAGTGATACCATTTTTGTTTTCATAGGGCTTTTTGGTTGCTTTTTATTCATTTTTTTCTGGTATATGAAGCGACCAAAATATGCAATTCTTTACTTTGGTATTCTTTTTTACATTTATACCATTGACTGTGCGGTTTATTTACATTTTATTCACCATTTTTTAGTCCACATAGGAGAATATTACCTGCAATCTTCCCATTGCATACACTGATCAATGCTTCTTCATAGAAGAGCATTGATCAGTGTTATCAGTGCTCGATAGCTACAGCCTGCAATGGCTGACTGCAGCATAGGAGCACCAATCAGATGACAGGGAAGCAGGCAAGAGACTTCCCTTCGTTTTTACAGCTGATCTGGACATTACGATTTCCCCACGATGGTCCCGATCAGCTCGCTGATTTACCGGCAACAGATTTTGGCACTTTCAGACACCATGGTCAACTTAAATTGCGGCGTCTAAAGAGTTAATGTCAGACATCGGTCTGATTGGCAATGTCCAGCATTAGCCATGGGTCCCTGATAGCAGGCAGATCCAAATGGGTATGAAGTGAGCTGAGCTCACTTCATACCCCTGCTGTGCCGCTGCACAGTTTAAAGATGGAGTTCTGTGGCAAGGGGTTAATAATAATAATAATAATAATAATAATAATAATATATATATATATATATATATATAAATCTCTCTCTCTCTCTCTCTCTCTCTCTCTCTATATATATATATATGAGTCAAGTCCTGCAGGAACATGTGGGAACTGAGTTCCTGCATTTTTTTCCACAGCAGGAGCACCATTCCTATTAGCAGGACCAGCTCTTGATGGAAATCATGGGTGAGTTCCTTCACTTTCTTTTTCCAGGACTTGAACCCTGTATATATATATATATATATATATATATATATATATATATATATATACACTTACCTTTATATTAAGTAGCAATAGTTCCTCTTTCCTAGTGAAATCCTTCTCATCTTGTCACCCATCTGTCTGGATGTATGTGTAGATCCTTTGGCTTTTAGCCGGGGTCAGTTGAAAATCACTTCTGCAATGTTACCAGTGTATGGAAGAACATACCTATAGTTCCAGTAAAATGTTCACAATAAGCCAATACATATGTGTACTTGAAGATCATAATAGTGTGGGTGAGGAGTAGTAAAACATAGCTTTTAATATACAAAATTATAAATCATCTTATAAACCCATTCAGTGGCCCAGATTTACTATGATTGTCAGGTTTTTAAAATCCATATAAGTCTGAGTCACCAAAGAAGTCACTTCCTGGACACATTCTACAGGAGCATTCGAGCTGCTTGGATTTGGATAGCAAGAACACCAACACCCAGCATGGGATGCTCCTAAGGGGAATCTGATCAGTTTGCTCCTGGCAGGTACTACGGGTTCTTGTAATTCCATATATGGTCTACAATGCCCAACTGCAGGGTGTAGGTCAATAGTTGTAGCCAATTTCATGAACAGCCGCCAGTCTAAAGCCCTAACAGGTCCAGGAATGTCGGGAGGCTCAGTGTTCAACTCCTTTTGCTGACTTTGAAGACAAGTGTGGTCATTTCAACCACCTGCAAAACTTACAGGTTGCTTGAAAATATGTGAAGACCCCTTTGGACTTTATACTAGATTAGTATACATGATCTACTGGCAGTATTTACTGGGCTAAGGTTCCATGCAACTTAGAGTCCAACTCAGACTACATTCTGCACTTGCATTCTACACACTGCATAACTCTTAACCTATCAGGATATCCTACTCAGATAGTGTGAAGGAACTGGGTGATTAATCAGGGACCTGCCACCTTCTTGGGCTTTCTATCCCTTTGGGGGATGTCAAACTATTGCAAGCGGCCGGGACGTGCACAAACATTTTGAGGGCAGAGGCTCAAGTAAAAAAAAGGCATGCTACTGTGTAAATTATATTATCCTTGTACTGTGACATTACTGTGTATATTATCCCTGTACTGTGACATCACTGTGTATATTATCCCTGTACTGTGACATCACTGTGTATTATCCCTGTACTGTGACATCACTGTGTATTATCCCTGTACTGTGACATCACTGTGTATTATCCCTGTACTGTGACATCACTGTGTATATTATCCCTGTACTGTGACATCACTGTGTATTATCCCTGTACTGTGACATCACTGTGTATTATCCCTGTACTGTGACATCACTGTGTATATTATCCCTGTACTGTGACATCACTGTGTATATTATCCCTACACTGTGACATCACTGTGTATTATCCCTGCACTGTGACATCACTGGGTATTATCCCTGTACTGTGACATCACTGGGTATTATCCCTGTACTGTGACACCACTGTGTATATTATCCCTGTACTGTGACATCACTGTGTATATTATCCCTGTACTGTGACATCACTGTGTATTATCCCTGTACTGTGACACCACTGTATATTATCCCTGTACTGTGACATCACTGTATATTATCCCTGTACTGTGACATCACTGTGTGTATTATCCCTGTACTGTGACATCACTGTGTATTATCCCTGTACTGTGACATCACTGTGTATATTATCCCTGTACTGTGACATTACTGTGTATATTATCCCTGTACTGTGACATCACTGTGTATATTATCCCTGCACTGTGACATCACTGTGTATATTATCCCTGTACTGTGACATCACTGTGTATATTATCCCTGCACTGTGACATCACTGTGTATTATCCCTGTACTGTGACATCACTGTGTATTATCCCTGTACTGTGACATCACTGTGTATTATCCCTGTACTGTGACATCACTGTGTATTATCCCTGTACTGTGACATCACTGTATATTATCCCTGTACTGTGACATCACTGTATATTATCCCTGTACTGTGACATCACTGTGTGTATTATCCCTGTACTGTGACATCACTGTGTATTATCCCTGTACTGTGACATCACTGTGTATTATCCCTGTACTGTGACATCACTGTGTATATTATCCCTGTACTGTGACATTACTGTGTATATTATCCCTGTACTGTGACATCACTGTGTATATTATCCCTGCACTGTGACATCACTGTGTATATTATCCCTGTACTGTGACATCACTGTGTATATTATCCCTGTACTGTGACATCACTGTGTATATTATCCCTGCACTGTGACATCACTGTGTATTATCCCTGTACTGTGACATCACTGTGTATTATCCCTGTACTGTGACATCACTGTGTATTATCCCTGTACTGTGACATCACTGTGTATTATCCCTGTACTGTGACATCACTGTGTGTATTATCCCTGTACTGTGACATCACTGTTTATATTATCCCTGTACTGTGACATCACTGTGTATAGTATCCCTGTACTGTGACATCACTGTGTATAGTATCCCTGTACTGTGACATCACTGTGTATATTATCCCTGTACTGTGACATCACTGTGTGTATTATCCCTGTACTGTGACATCACTGTGTATATTATCCCTGTACTGTGACATCACTGTGTATATTATCCCTGTACTGTGACATCACTGTGTATATTATCCCTGTACTGTGACTGTAACGTCAGCGCTCTGGCCAGACATGCTTGCCGTGAACGCTCTCCTCCCATGTCCCCGCTGCCGGCGGGGCTGGGATTTGCATTGTAGGACACGCCCACATGTGAGTTCCAGCCCGTCACTCACCTCCCTGGTCTTCGGTGTTCTCAGTCCCGGTGTGTGCGCCTCCTAGAGCGTGCGTGCGCCGGAGCTCTGTGATTTAAAGGGCCAGTACGCTCTTATTAGTGTCTTCACCTGTTCCTTCCCTATAAGTGTGTGCACCTCCCCCTTCCCTGTGCCAGATCTTGGTTGCCCTGGTGTCTGAGTGAAAGCATAAGCGAAGCTTGGACCCGGAAGAAAGAGCTGACACACATAGCAATTTCCCCGACTGGCCCCTGTGTTCCACCTCTTTCGTCTTGTTTGCCTCCTGCTGAAGAGGCTATGGAGGTGAATTGCTTTCGCCTAACGCATCTGGAAAGATCCCGTCGAAGCAGTGAGAATTTATGCCTATATTGTGCCTGTTCGGAGCACTTTTTCAAAGACTGTTCTACGCGTCCTCCGCGTCCGGGAGAACATTTGCATCTTAGACAAGTAAGTGTGGCATCCCTAGATCTGAATAGTACCTCTCCTCGTTTCACCATCCCAGTTCAGTTATTTTCTCCTGCCAAGACGTCTTTCAACGCTTCTGCATTTTTGGACTCTGGTTCCGCTGGTAACTTGGTACCTCCCTGGTCCAGAAACTTCATCTTCCAGTGACTCATCTTGCCAGCCCTTGTACATTTCCTCTGTTAATGGACAAAATCTTAACCGTAAGGAGCTATACCGCACTGAACCTCTCATCATGCAAGTAGGGGATTTGCATAAAGAAAAATTGAGTTCTATGTGCTACCACATTGTACTTCGGAGCTTCTTCTTGGTCTTCCTTGGCTTCAATGTCATTCTCCTCAACTAGACTGGAAATCTGGTGAAATCACGTTGGGGACAGTTTTGCCAAAATCATTGGGGGAGATTTATCAAAGGATTTAGACTGGTTTTTCCTGTCTAAATTTGTCTCACAGAAAGTCGCAGTCTAAATATGTGCGACTTTTCTGCGACTTTTGCTCTAGAGGATTTTTAGAACATGATGCATGCAAGTCTATTTTAGACGGAAATGCATTGGAAAATGCATTGGTGCTGAATTTATCAAGTGTGACTTTTGTGCGACAAGTCGCATCTGCCCAAAATACGCTGAAATGTCAGACCATGTTGGAGCAGGTCTAAATGCAGTTTAAGCTGTAGACCCTGAAGTCTGAGCACAGAATTTATCAAGGGCTGTGAAACCTTTGATAAATTAGGAGCACAATAGACAGGAGACTACCACATACGCTGATCTATAAGCATACCCAGAATAGACTAGATTAGTAAATCTCCCCCATTGTCTTGTGCCGATCCAGTCTAAAACTCTTTCTTCACCTCCTCCTAGGCCTGCTAACAAAAACTTCAGGTCTGATGCTTTTTCCAGGTCCTCCGATGTCGCAGGTTTGGACTCCATGCCGGGTCATAATATTCCTCCTGAGTGATTGATTCCTTTAGCTCCTGTCTATCTTCAGCAAGTTCCACCTAGAAAATCCTTTGTGCCTGCTAAACTGAGATGTAAAGTCTTGAACTGGGGACATTCTTCTTTGCTGCCTGTTCACCCTGGAAAACGGAAGACTATTCAACTGATCTCCCGGCATTATTGGTGGCTGCACCATGTTGCAGATTTTGTTCATTTCTACGTTACCTGTGCCCGTAACAAAACTATTCTACAGAAGCCTTCAGACCACTTACAGCCTTTGCCCACTCCTAAAATCCTGCAAGAAGAGGGGGAGACCAAAGGGGGGTACTGTAATGTCAGCGCTCCGGCCAGACATGCTGGCTGTGAGTGCTTTCCTCCCATGTCCCCGCTGCCAGCGGGGCTGGGATTTGCATAGCGGGACGTGCCCACATGCGAGTTCCAGCCCTTCATTCACCTCCCTGGTTTTCCATGTTCTCAGTCCTGGCACTCGTGCCCCTGCCTCCTAGGGCGCACGCGCGTTGGAGCTCTGTAATTTAAAGGGCCAGTATGCTCTAATTAGTGTCTTCACCTGTTCCTTCCCTATAAGTGTGTGCACCTCCCCCTGCCCTGTACCGGACTTTTGTTGCCCTAGAGCCTGAGTGAAAGCATTCTGTGTTCCTGTTTATCCGTGTACCTGATCCTTGTTCCGTGACCAGACCCTGCTACTGTGCTGCCTGCCCTGATCTTCAGCTATCCTGACCTTGTCTTGTCCTTATGCATCTGTACCACGTTTCATCCCAGCTACCTGTGTGGACGAGTCGTGCCAGGGATAGCGACCTGGGTGCCACCTGCCGCAGCAAGACCATCCCGCTTTGCGGTGGGCTCTGGTGAAAACCAGCAGCACCTTATACTCTGCTCCCTGGCACGGCTCACGTCATCATTCACACAGGCACAGAGGATCCACCACCTGCCGTGACCCTTACAGTGACATCACTGTGTGTATTATTCCTGTAGCATGACAACATTGTGTTTATTCATGTGATGTCACTGTGAGTGTTATCCCTTTCCTGTCTTCAAATAGCAGCAAAATGCAATAATATGCCTGTCAATAGGGTATCAAAGGGAAGATGCAGAAAAAGTGCAGGGGCCTTTTCTGTCTATGTGTGCACATCCCTGACAAGCGGCTTGTTCTGGCTATGATACTAAATAACTACTAGGTGGCAGCAGAGTACATAATATTTGGGCCGACTAGATGTGCTGAATGGTTCTCTCAACACATTCTAATATAGATTTCATGTTAAAGGGGTACTTTGGCGGTAAACTTTTTTTTCAACATTATACCCAGGCTGCTGGCATAAGAACAAACAAACTAACAAACAAAAAACTCTACTTGCCTTCCACCACTCTTCCAGTGCCTCTGGTATCACTGCCCCAACCTCTACTGTGATGCTCTTCCTGGTGTCTTGTTCAAAGTGTTAGACTGCAACTCAGCTAATTGCTGGCTGCAGCAGTGTACCGGTGATGTATTGGGTCCTGGCCAGGTCCGTCTTTAACACAGAAAAAAAAAGGGGCAGCAGCCCTGGGCCCTGTCATTCCTGGGGGCCGTAAGCAGCTAGCCCTTTAGCCCCACGCTAAAGCAGCTAGCCGCTGCCGCCGGTCCAGTCAGGTCTGGCCCTGCCTCTGCGCTGCGGCTCACTGTTCAAAAGCGGCGCCGCTGCCTTTAAAAAGTGAGCCTGAGGAAATGACGGGCCAACCAACCAGTCTTAACCCATCACTAAACTGCTAGTAAGTAACTGCTACTTACATCTGCCTGCGGGGACTTCCTGGCGGAGGTGTGCCCGATGAGTGATGTCATCGCAAGCGCCACGTCGGGACGCCGACATCCTGCACGGTGCATGTGATGATGTCACTTATAGCGTGCACCTCCACCAGGAAGTTCCCACAGGCAGATGTAAGTAGCAGTTACTTACTAGCAGTTACTTACTACATAAGGGAGGGCCTGCCTACCACCAGGGAGTAGCCTTGTCTACATAGGCCACAGTGATTCCCAACCAGGGTGCCTCCAGGTGTTGCAAACCTACAATTCCCAGCATGCCTGGACAGCCAAAGGCCTGTCTTCCTACTGGGAAGCCCTACCTGATGATCCCTAGTAGGTAGACAGGCCCCCAAATAGATATGACCCCCACCAGTAATGGGGGTCATATCTATCTGGGGCCTGTCTACCTACCAAAAAAAGGGTTTGCCCAGGGTCCATTCAAAATTAAAGATGGCCCTGGTTCGTCTATATCGGGTCCCGGCAATGTATTGGGTCCTGGCAACAGGAAGAAGACCAGTACTGAGGCTTAATATGTCAATAGTAATGTTAACAGTGGTTCCTACTTTTGAATCAAACATCAATGGCTCTTTCCTATTCATGTCTCACAGTTACTGGTAGATTGATACTACAGTGGGATTTTCTGGATAGCAACAAGGATTTGTCATCAAATTGTGGTAAATATACAGTTTTTTGTATAAAATCCTTTTGTCCTTGGTGACTATGTTTGTTAGGTAAGCTGCAGTGACATCATAAGTGGGATTCAGTCAGGTATACTTCTTTGACATCATAACTAGTTATAGTCAGGTAAGATGCCAAGATATTACAAGCAGGTTTCAGTCAGGTACATTGCTGTGACATCACAATAGGGTATCAGTTGGGAATGGTGGCTTTGATATCACAAGTGAGTTTCACTCAGGTAAGCTGTGACATCATAAGTGGATGACCTCACAAGTGGTTTTCAATAAGATCATCTCCTGTAACATCATAAGGGCAGGAGATCCCAGGGGGTCCCAGCAGCTGGACCCTCCGCCATCAGACACTTATCCCCGATCCTGTGGATAAGATAAGATGTCTAGTACCGGAGTTCCTCTTTAAGTAAGGTAAATATTTGGAGGAGCTCTCAATAGGCAGTAGGACACATTTTGACTTTAAGTATGAAGCTTAAAGGAAAACTGTCAGCCTGTTCATCCACACTGAACCTTATACACTGGGTTATAGTGTGGGTGAACAGGAGTCCAATGAGGGGTCACTTACTTAAAGGGGTACTCCACTGGAAAATATAGATATTTTTTTCATTTAAATCAACTGGTGTCAGAAAGTTAAACAGATTTGTAAATGAATTCTATTAAAAAAAATCTTAATCCTTACAGTACTTATCAGCTGCTGTATGATCCACAGGAAGTTCTTTTCTTTTTGAATTTCTTTTCTGTCTGACCACAGTGCTCTCTGCTGACACCTCTGTCCATTTTAAGAACAGTCCAGAGTAGGAGCAAATTCCCATAGGAAACCTCTCCTGCTCTGGACAGTTCCTGACACGGACAGAGGTGTCAGCAGAGAGCACTGTGGTCAGACAGATAGGAATTTCAAAAAGAAACGAACTTCCTGTGGATTATCCAGCAGCTGATAAGTACTGGAAGGATTATGATTTTTTTTAATAGAAGTAATTTCCAAATCTGTTTAACTTTCTGGCACCAGTTGATTTAAAAAAAAAAAGTTTTCCAGCCTAATGGGGTGACACCAAGACGCTCCGCAGCACCCCCCCCCCCCAGCTACACCGTCACCCCCCCGTCTGTACCCGACCGGCAGCACCCCCTCTTCACCTGCGCTGTGTGCCCGTCCGACAGCACCCCGTCCCCCCCCCACTCTGGCATTCACCTGCGCTGTGCGCCCGTCAGCACCAGTCCACCCCCGCCCTTCATCGCCGCTGTGCGCCCGTCCGTCAGCTGCCCCCCCCCCGGCCTTCATCGCCGCTGTGCGCCCGTCCGTCAGCACCACCGCATGGGACGTCAGTGACGTCACTCGCAGGGCGCCAGGAGAGAAGAATGGGTGAGTGTGTGTGTCTGTCTGTCGCTATCTCTGTCTGTGTGTGACTCTGTGTGTGTGTGTGTGTATGTGACTGTGTGACTCTGTGTGTGTGTGTATGTATGTGACTGTGTGTGACTCTGTGTGTGTGTGTATGTATGTGACTGTGTGTGACTCTGTGTGTGTGTGTGTGTGTGTGTGTATGTGACTGTGTGTGACTCTGTGTGTGTGTATGTATGTGACTGTGTGTGACTCTGTGTGTGTGTGTGTATGTGACTGTGTGTGTGTGTTGCAGGGGGACCCAGGAGCGCTACACCCCTGCCCACAATCATTTCTTGTATTGGAATTATGTAGGAGGCCTTCTGGTGTGCCAAGTATGCCTTATTTTCTGTGTGTGTGTGACTCTGTGTGTGTGACTCCGTGTGTGTGTGACTGTGTGGCTCTGTGTGTGTGACTCTGTGTGTGTGACTGTGACTCTGTGTGTGTGTCTGTGGGTGTGTGTCTCTCTGACTGTGTGTGTGTTTGTGTGTGTGTCTCTCTGTGTTGTATGTGTTTTTTTTTTTTTGTGTGGGGGGGGGGGGGTTAGACAGCGATCTAATGTGGGGAGACTTTGACCCATTGTGGGGAACCTGCAAGGGAACCTGTGGCCTAATGTGGGGTAACTACTACCAAATGTGCGGAGTCTATGCTACCTAATGTGGGGAATCTGTGCTACCTAATGTGGGGAGTCTATGCTACCTAATGTGGGGAAGCTGCTACCTAATGTGGGGAATCTGTGCTACCCAATGTGGGGAGTATATGCTACCTAATGTGGGGAATCTGTGCTACCGAATGGGGGGAATCTATGCTACCTAATGTGGGGAAACTGCTACCTAATGTGGGGAAACTGCTACCTAATGTGGGGAATCTGTGCTACCTAATAAGGGAAATTGCTACCTAATGTGGGGGAACACGTACCAAATGTGGGGAATCTATGATGCCTAATGTGGGGAAAATATGCTACCTAATGTGGGGGAACTGCTGCCTACCTAAAGTGGGGGAACTGCTGCCTACCTAATGCCCCCCCCCCTGGCAGTAGCACCCTCATCATCCAACAGCAACACCCCCCCCCCCCAGCAGTAGCACCTCCATCAGCAGATCCTGATGGTGGGTGATGGCGGTGCTCCTGCCAGGAGGATGATCCTGCGGATGGATGATGAGGGTGATACTGCCAGGGGGGGGATGGCCAGTTGCACCCTCATCATCCTCCAGCAACACCCCCCCAGTAGTAGCACCCTCATCATCCACTAGCAACACCACCAAAACCCCCCTCCCGTGGTAATAGCATCAGCTAACGGATGTTGAGGGGTGTTACTGCGGTTGTGGTATTATATTCAGAGGGTGCACTGTATGGCAACGTTAAATTCAGAAAGCGCAGTTTGTGGTAGTATTATATTCAGAGGGTACAGTGGGTGGTAGTATTATATTCAGGGGTACAGTGTGTGGCGGTATTATATTCAGGGGTACAGTATGTGGTAGATTTATATTCAGAGGGTACAGTATGTGATGGTATTATATTCAGAATGTACAGTGTGTGGTAGTATTATATTCAGAGGGTACAGTGTGTTGCAGTATTATATTCAGGGGTACAGTATGTGGCAGATTTATATTCAGAGTGTACAGTATGTGTTGGTATTATATTCAGAATGTACAGTGTGTGATAGTATTATATTCAGAGGGTACAGTGTGTGGCAGTATTATATTCAGGGGTACAGTATGTGGCAGACTTATATTCAGAGTGTACAGTATGTGTTGGTATTATATTCAGAATGTACAGTGTGTGGTAGTATTATATTCAGTGGGTATGGTGTATGGAAGGTTTATAATCAAAGAGTATAGTGTATAGTAGTATTATATTTAGAGGATACAGTGTCTGGCAGGTTTATAATAATACTTGTTTTCATATAGAGGATGAGAATGCGCTGACATAGTGAGGAGACGTCTGGGCGTCACATTCTACAGACAGAAGTTTTAGCTGGAACAAGTCCTGGCGGTATGTACCATCTGAATTAGATAAGGAAAGACTATAGAGAAGACGTCACCTGTAGTCACTGATATCATTGTGTATTCTCCTCACTATAGAGAAGACGTCACCTGTAGTCACTGATATCATTGTACATTCTCCTCTCTATAGAGAAGACGTCACCTGTAGTCACTGATGTCATTGTGTATTCTCCTCACTATAGAGAAGACGTCACCTGTAATCACTGATATCATTGTGTATTCTCCTCACTATAGAGAAGACATCACCTGTAATCACTGATATCATTGTGTATTCTCCTCACTATAGAGGAGATTTCACCTGTAGTCACTGATATCATTGTGTATTCTCCTCACTATAAAGAAGACGTCACCTGTAGTCACTGATATCATTGTGTATTCTCCTCACTATAGAGAAGACGTCACCTGTAGTCACTGATATCATTGTGTATTCTCCTCACTATAGAGAAGATGACACCTGTAATCACTGATATCATTGTGTATTCTCCTCACTATAGAGAAGACATCACCTGTAGTCACTGATATCATTGTGTATTCTCCTCACTATGTCCTATCAGAGCTGTAGTCACTTGTAAGTTCTACAGTCATGGTGAGTGAAACTACAACTCCCAGCATAACCTCACCACTGCTCAAAGGGGTACTCTACTGGAAAACATTTTTTTTAATCAATTGGTGCTACAAAGTTAAACAGATTTGTAAATTACTTCTATTTAAAAATCTTAATCCTTCCAGTACTTATTAGCTGCTGTATAAGTGATTCACAGGAAGTCCTTTTCTTTTTTAATTTTTTTTCTGTCTGACCACAGTGCTCTGTGCTGACACCTTTGTCCATGTCAAGAACTGTCCATAGTAGGAGCAAATCCCCATAGCAAACCTATCCTGCTCTGGACAGTTCCTGACATGGACAGAGGTGTCAGCAAATAGCACTGTGGTCAGACTGGAAAGAACTACACAACTTTCTGTGGAGCATACAGCAGCTGATAAGTACTGTAAGGATTAAGATTTTAAATAGAAGTAATTTAAAAATCTGTTTAACTTTCTGGCACCAGTTGATATAAAAGTAAGTGTTTTCAGTGAAGTACCCCTTTAAGTAATTCTGGGAGCTGTATATTTAAATGGTGAAAACTTCTTTAACACTTTCCTATTCTGTGGCAACTGGTATATCTGATTATTATACTGGAATTTCTCACAATGCGCTACAACAGTGGTGTCTGTCACAACAGGCTAAAACTTACTGGGGGGGGGGGGGAGGTATGGGGGTGACACCAACCCTAGCAACGCCACTGCATGTAAGATCTGAGGATGACAGAATAATGGGCCCCAAACAAAATATTACTGTTCCATATAACAGGTGTTCTCCTGCTATTTAGTCTTCTCCCATAATCTATGAATTAAGGCTGTTGCTAGGCAATAGTCTCTTAAAGGGGTACTCTGGTGGAAAATATTATTTTTAGTCAACTGGTGCCAGAAAGTTAAACAGATTTGTAAATTACTTCTATTTACAAATCGTAATCCTTCCAGTACTTATCAGCTGCTGTTTAATACAGAGTAAGTTCTTTTCAAATTTCCTCTCTGTCTGACCACAGTGCTCTCTGCTGACACCTCTGTCAATGTCAGGAGCTGTCCTGACATGGTCATTTGCTCTTGCGCTGGACAGTTCCTAAAAGGCACAGAGGTGTCAGCAGAGAGCACTGTGGTCAGACAGAAAGGAAATTCAAAAAGAAAAGAACTTCCTCTGTGGTATACATTAGCTGATAAGTACTGGAAGGATTGAAATGTTTAAATAGATTTAATTTACAAATCTGTATAACTTTCTGGTACCAGTTGATTTGAATTTTTTTTTCCAGTGGAGTGCCCCTTTAAGGCCATATTAGACGACCCGTGGCTCCCTGTATATGAGCGCCAATCTTGTAGAACGTATGACCTGGCTCGAGCGTTGGGAGGAGAGGGCTTCATAAACAATCACTGGATTGTTGTGTGCTTGTATCATGCTTGCTGTTCATTGTGTTCTGCCCTATAGTAAATATCAAAAGACTCAGAGCCATTGTTAGGACCCAATAAAGGTGACTACCAGTGTCTGTACAATGAGATCGCTTTGATAATAAGTAGTGAGTGCAGAGCCTATATAACAATGTTTAATGTTGTGCCCCCTTAAAATGACTTGACACACAGCCATTAATGTCTGTGGAATTTTCCAAATTGGGCCAATAGTGTCAATATTTTGTGTGGTAAAGTGTCAATTTTTGTGTGGCCACCAATATTTTCCAGCTCTGCCGTAAATGGGTATTCATTCTGCCGTAATGTCTGCTTCAATTGGTGAAGTAACTGCTGGGTGGGAGGGAGATCATTCTGCAGTAAATTGTAGTCTTGAAACAGCTGGAGGCACCCTGGTTAGAAAACAATGGTCTATTGTTCACAGCAAAGCATGGAAGGCAGCTCACCTACGTTTCAATGGGTGGGGTAGCTGATTTGTTGGAGGGAGAAATCATGGGACTTGTAGCTGGAGGGAAGGAACTCCAACAGGAAACAGCCAGTTCACAAAAAGAAATCAGCAGCATTATAGTGGAATCACAACATAGACATTTAGCCCCTAGACAAGCACTGATCCTTCCTAAACATGTCCATTACTGTCTGGCAGGTAGGTACTAAAATTATCCTATGGTGGATAACCCCTTTAAGCCTCTTGGGCATGGAGTTCACCAGAGCCTCACAGGTTGCCACTGGAGTCCTCTTCCACTCCTCTATAGAGCTGGTGGATGTTAGAGACCTTGCGTTCCCCCCCTTTCTCCATCTTCCATTTGAAGATGCCCCACAGATGCTCAATAGGGTTTAGGTCTGAAGATATGCTTGGCTAGTCCATCACCTTTACCCTCGGCTTCTTTAGGGTATGTTCACACTGAGGATTTCACGAGGAATTCAAGCTGAAAAATTTCCGTCCAGAAAGCAGTCTTTTCATTCCGTGCAGAATTTGCGTGGAAATTCCGTGCGGAAGTGGGAGGGCCAAATGGGATTATGGACAAATTGCATTGACTTCAATGGACATGTTCTTTCTCCTAGCGGAACGGAATTCCGTGACGGAATTCCGCGAGCGGAATTTACATAGTGTGAACCGTGCAGAGTAAAATACATTGAAGTCAATGGCAAAAACAGATGTTAATTATTTCTGAGCGGAGAATTCAAGAGGAATTACACGAGTAAATCCCTCTTGAATTACTCAGTGTGAATGGACCCTTAGCAAGGCAGTGGTCGTCTGGAGTTGGGTTTGTAATCATGTTTGAATACTCCTTGCGGCCCAGTCTCTGAAGGGAGGGGATCATGTTCTACTTCAGTATGTCACAGTACATGTTGGCATTCATTATTACCTCAATGAACTGTAGCTGCCAGCAGCCCTCATGCAGACCCAGAACATAACACTACCACCAATATGCTTGACTGTAGGCAGGACACGCTTGTCTTTCCACTCCTCCCCTGGTTGCCTCCCCATACACCCTTGACACCATCTATACCAAATAGGTTTATCTTGGTCCCATCGGGCCACAGGACACGGTTCCAGTAATCCATGTCCTTAGTCTGATTGTCTTTAGCAAACTGTTTGCAGGCTTTCTTGTGGGACGACAACCATGCAGACCAATTTAATGGTGTGTGGCGTATGGTGAAAGCACTAACAGGCCAACACCCCCCTTAACCTGTGGAGCAATGCTGGCAACTCTTAAATGTCTATTTCCCAAAGACAACCTCTGGATATGTTGCTGAACATGTGCACTTAACTTCTTTGGTTGACCAAGGTGAGGCCTGTTCTGAGTGGAACTTGGCCTGTGAAACTGCTGTATGGGTTTGGCCCTGTTGCTCCATTTCAGGGTCTTGGCAATCTTCTTATAGCCAAGGCCACCTTTATGTAGATCCTCAGAGAGTTCTTTGCCATGAGATGCCATATTGAACTTCCAGCGACCAGTATTAGAGAGCGTGAAAGCAATAACACCAACTGTGCCCCTGATGGCAAGTTATGTATGGTGTCAGTTTTGCTGTATTACCTTTTTTTTTTTGGTGAATTTACATTTTTTTTTGTATATTTATGCCTCCGGAGGGTGTGCTTTCTTGTGCACTATGGATGACTGTCGTATCAAGCCTTTCCCGGGATCCTGTGCTGATTGAGACAACTGTTGATAACAGGGGGTTTGGCTTCTTCTCATCTTCCCTGACAAGCCAGCCCCCTGATGACATGTGCGGCCCATTTGTACGTGCCGCTGTGCCTGCATTGAATGAGCCCCCATAATCACATGATTTCAGCAAAGTCTGCAGAAAGTGGGACACAGAGATGGGCCACACATGCTGGCTTGTCAGGGAAGGCAAGAAGAAGCCAAGCCTTCTGTGATCAGCTGTTGTCTCACGCTGCACAGGATCCCGGGAAAGGCTCGAGACAAGTCAGCAATAGCACATATAAAACAAAGCATTAATAACAAAAAAGATGATCTCTCCATTCCAGATGTACAGAAGTTGGGAGTCTATAGGGTCAGGTGGCAAAGGCCACAAATATCACAGCACGTTTGGCAATGATAAAATCAATGCTCCATCAGGTTGTTTTTCTCTCCTTTGGTTTAGGGGATCTTGCTGCCCAATGTAGATGATGGATTAGTCCCTGACTCTCTCCCATAAGCTCATCCTTCCTCCTGATCCTTCAGACAGAGAACCCTGTCCTAAAAATGATGACCCCACCACTCACGAACTTATATAGATGCTAGTTAACCCTAGCACTTAAACTACCATAAAGGTATGGGTAAAGTACTAAAAATGCAGCATTTCTGCAGAACCATTTACTAATTTGCTTTATCAGGGAATAGTACCAGTTAGAATGAACAAGATAGAAAAAACAAACAACAAAACAAAAAGTAAGACGTTAATACATGTAAAGGGAATGTATGGTATCCCATCTAATATGGTGTCCCCCATTAACTAATCAGTAAATCATCAGTCAACATGTTCAGTGCAGCACACTTTCACCAGAACTATATTATGGCATTGCAGAGAGGAGCAAGTGCTGTAATGTGCTGCCCTGCGATTGAACAAAGAACTAATGGATGAAGTAACTGTGTGAGTACTGCTAGTAAACAGCCCAGCCCTGGTCCTGCCCCCTTAAATGGTGGGGCTGCCTATAGACACCGGCCTACTGTGACTATAGGTGAATCCAGGCCTGAATATATGCCACTTGATACATGCATTATTTTCTTTGCATCTCTTTATTGATAAATCATTTCCACAATCACTAACCGCTGTCCACCATAGACATAGACACCAGAAATAGTTGAAAAAAAGAGCTTTACCCCTGTGACACCCACTAGCATTGCGAATGATGGACTCTTAGTCCCTGTTCTTGGCAACAAAGCAGAAAAAAACCCTCACTGTTCCTCAAAGAAAAAAAAAATGATGCAATACATAAAGCAGCAGGGTAATGCCAGTTTTGCCCGGCAGTAGAAATGGTTAATCCATATTTTCATTACTGCTATCCTTAGTCCCTGTAAGATGACATTGTTATGGACATCATGTCACCATGACACTGTGACAACACAAGAGCTGTGCAGATCAACAGGATCATTTGGATCAGGTTTCGTTCACTCTTACTTCATATACTGAATGTTGCGTAGATGTTAATTGTGTAAAACACTATGGTTTTCTTGTTCATGCACTCATATAGTATTATTTAACTACCTCCTCATATGTTGTATTTGTGCTTAAGGCTACGGCCGCACGTGGTGGACTTGTGGGGGGAAAACTGCAGCGTTTACAGTACAAGCGAAGTGGATGAGATTTTGTAAATGTTAAACTCTGCAAATACAAATAAAAATGAGCAGCAGAAATTTACCTGCGGTTAAGATTCCAAATTTGCATCATGTCAGTTGTGTTGAATTTACTGAAGGTGTCCCAAGGAGCTGTGGATCTGCAGAACATTCTGCAACTGTAGATTTGAAATGTTTTTTCTTAACTTACTTTACATACAGGAGCAATAAGTCCTGGACTCCCTGTTCCTGTACAGTAGTGAGTGGCATTGCATACAGTACTGTATGCATCGCTGCTCGGTTTACATTCACTGGGCCATGTGTTCTCGCACCTGGCCCGGTGAAGTTAAAGAAGTGACCAGCAATGCTTATAGTACTGCATGAAATGCCACGCACTACTGTACAGGATGATGGAGTACAGGGATAAGAGGGAGTCTCTGCTTCTATAAGCAGCAGCAAATCTGCACCAAACACCACATGAGTTAGTTGAGATTTCCACTTCAGGATTTTTCGCTGCAGAAAATCTGCAGCATTTAGACCCAGTGTGATAATAGCCTAAGGTTTTTTGTATAACATGTTAGTCAGCAGCTGGGACCTTTCCCAACCTAGAGAGCAAACAGGACACAGCCCCAACCCATCTTTACTTTTAATGAAGTTGTAGGGACCCTCTATTGGAATAAATAGCAGTTGTAGATATCTCTAAATGACACGGCCCATGTAGAGCTCCGCAAAGAAGAAGCCCAGCTGTCAGATCCCCAGTGACCTGGCTTTTATGAGGTGCCCAATGGCTGAAAAGATCATTTTTGGAAAACCCTTTAGAACCCTTTGGTTTATATCTATTTCATTCTAAATACAATTTCTCAGGTATGAAAGGTTTTTGAAGTTATTTTATAATTAGAATAATGTATATTTATTGTAAAAATATTATGAGAAATTTTAAAAATAAAATTTGGGATATATCATTTTAGAAATTCTTTGTTGTTTAATAGAAGAAGGTTTGATCTCTGTGGGTTAAACTGTAGTTGTCCCAACCTGCCAATCTTTCGAGTTTGACCCCAGATGTGTATAGCAGTCCCCGACCTTCCCGCAATAGTACATGCTGGGGGAAGAAAGGATGTTGGCTCACTGCTCATTTGTTCCCATGTAACAAGATTTGGTGTTGGCTTCTTTTGCTGTCCCCATTGACAGTATCCTGCCTCAGCTGTCAACCATCTTGGTAATTCCTGGAATACTTCCTCGGCTACTGTATTCATGTGACTGCTGGATTGTTGCCGAGCTGCTTTTCTGTAGAACAATAACAACAATGTCATAACAGTTTTAAGTATGAACCTGCACATTCTGTAACATAAAACCACAATGGAATTTTTTATGGTTGTAATTCAGTTCAAGTAGTATACATTTGTCAAGTCACATGATGATGGAGAAGGGCTGCTAGGCACCCATCTGCTTAGCCAGAGTAGAGCGGTGCAACAAAGGGATGCTTTGGTGATGTGAACATTTATTACAGGGCACATTTTTTGGAATATGGACTATTATAAGACAATAAAATGTGCAAATCTAGTTGGCCCCCCTTTAATAATACACACTTGGTGGCTCTAACAGCCATACCATCACCCCCAGCCCTACATTGAGGGGCAGTAGGAGAGCCTACTTACTAAAATGAAATATCCTAATGACACACATTCCAAGAACAACCTGACTGTACAATACTATGCAAGTATAGATGATGGTAGAAGGGGAAGAACCCAAAAATTCCCACTTACCGTAACCAGTATTGCAGGTAATGTACTTTTTGTAGAGGTTTGTATAGGTTTCATTCTACATAATTAAAGCATTATAAAGATATTATAAACACATTATTATAATATATGACATTATTTATATTAATTAGGAGCTATACAATGCTATGGAGGGCCTCTGCTCGATGGATGACATAATAAGGTGCTTGAGTTGGGTCTTAATCCTTCTAGCCACAAAGATGTTCCTTATAAGCAATCCACAATAATCATGTGACCTTTCTTAGTTGGCATCCTTCTGATCAAGGTGATCTAGCTTTATAATAGGCTATGGAAACAAACGTTGATCTACATGATTGGTGCTTGTTTACACTGAGCATTAGGCCGGATAGAAGGGCCCTTAAACATTTGACATTTGCTGGCAAAAGCTGCTGATGTTGAGAGGATCTGCTGAGAGGCAGTATACAGAGGATCTGCTGAGAGGCAGTATACAGAAGATCTGCTGAGAGGCAGTATACAGAGGATCTGCTTAGAGGCAGTATACAGAGGATCTGCTGAGAGTCAGTATACAGAGGATCTGCTGAGAGTTAGAATACAGAGGATCTGCTGAGAGTCAGTATACAGAGGATCTGCTGAGAGCCAGTATACAGAGGATCTGCTGAGTCAGTATACAGAGGATCTGCTGAGAGTCAGTATACAGAGGATCTGCTGAGAGTCAGTATACAGAGGATCTGCTGAGAGTCAGTATACAGAGGAACTTCTGACAGATGTATACAAGGGCAGCCCAGTCTCTTGGTGTTAATTGTTGGAGCATCAAGGTTTGGCATGTTGGACTTTAACCCCTTAACCCTTTGGGGACGGAGGGATTTTCAGTTTTTGCACTTTCATTTTTTCCTCCTTACCTTTAAAGGGTACCTCTCATCAAATAAACTTTTGATATATTTTAGATTAATGAATATTGAATAACTTTCCAATAGCATGTTAATGAAAAATATGCTTCTTTCTATTGTATTTTTCCCGATCAGTCCTGGCAGCAAGCATTTCTGACTCATGCTGGAGTCCTAAACACTCAGAGCTGCCAGCCTGCTTTGTTCACAGCCAAACAGGCTGTGAACAAAGCAGACTGGCAGCTCTGAGTGTTCTCCCTTGTGAACAAAGCAGACTGGCAGCTCGCAGTGCTTAGGACTCCAGCATGAGTCTGAAATGCTTGCTGCCAGGACTGGTAGGGAGACCCCTAGTGGTCATTTATTCAAAGTGGAAAATTAAATAGAAAGAAGCATATTTTTTTAATAACATGCAATTGTAAAGTTATTCTGCATACATTAATCTATAATATATCAAAAGTTTTTTTGATGAGAGGTACCCTTTAAAATATCATAACCCTTTCAATTTCGCACCTAAAAATCCATATGATGGCTCATTTATTGCACCACTGTCACGATGCCGGCTGGCAGGTAGTGGATCCTCTGTGCCAGAGAGGGATAGCGAGGACCGCGCTAGTGGACCGGTTCTAAGCCACTACGGGTTTTCACCAGAGCCCGCCGCAAAGCGGGATGGTCTTGCTGCGGCGGTAGTGACCAGGTCGTATCCACTAGCAACGGCTCACCTCTCTGGCTGCTGAAGATAGGCGAGGTACAAGGGAGTAGGCAGAAGCAAAGTCGGACGTAGCAGAAGGTCGGGGGCAGGCGGCAAGATTCGTAGTCAGGGGAGATAGCAGAAGTTCTGGTACACTGGCTTTAAACACACAAAACGCTTTCACTAGGCACAAGGGCAACAAGATCCGGCAAGGGAGTGCAAGGGAGGAGACTAGATATAGCCAGGGAACAGGTGGGAGCCAATTAAGCTAATTGGGCCAGGCACCAATCATTGGTGCACTGGCCCTTTAAGTCTCAGGGAGCTGGCGCGCGCGCGCCCTAGAGAGCGGAGCCGCGCGCGCCAGCACATGACAGCAGGAGACGGGAACGGGTAAGTGACCTGGGATGCGATTCGCGAGCGGGCGCGTCCCGCTGTGCGAATCGCATCCCCAACGGCCATGACAGAGCAGCGCTCCCGGTCAGCGGGAGTGACCGGGGAGCTGCAGGAAGAAAGACGCCGTGAGCGCTCCGGGGAGGAGCGGGGGCCCGGAGCGCTAGGCGTAACAACCACCAATTCTACTATGTAAACACATCAGTCATTTTACCCAAAAATTTACGGCAAAACAAAATATACGCAGTAAATTTTTCGGTAAAAATTACACCATATCTTTATTCTGTAGGTCCATACAGTTAAAATGGTACCATACTTATATAGGTTTGATTTTGTCGTACTTCTGGAAAAAATCATAACGACATGCAGGAAAATGTATACGTTTAAAATGGTCATATTCTGACCCCTATAACTTTTTTATTTTTTCATGTATGGGGCGGAATGACAGCTATTTTTTTGCGCCATAATCTGAAGTTTTTAGTGGTACCCTTATTGTATTGATTGGACTTTTTGATCGCTTTTTATCCATTTTTTTATGATAGAAAAAGTCACTTCTCCTGCCTAGATCTCAGGCATGGAGAAGTCAATCGCCGATTGGACACGCTGGAGGCCGGTAACGGACCCTCCTCTCGTGTCTTAGCTGATCGGGACATCGCAATTTCTCTGCAATTTTTTCAACTTTAGATGCGCCGATTAACTTTGATTGCCGCGCCTAAAGGGTTAATAGAACGCGGCACAAAGATCGGTGTCGCACGCTATTAGCCCCAGATCCCGGCTGTGACCCCGTGTTATAGACCGGGACCGGGTGCAGGGCGTACAGGTATGCCCTGTGTCCTTAAGAAGTTAATGTGGTTGTCTATCCAGGAGAAAAAACCACCCATGATATATATTAAGAATCAGGGAAATTTGGATGTTGTAAGGAGCCAGCAGGCTGCTAAAACCAGGCCCTGCCATTGTACCTGTATACTAGCTTACAGGTGGAAGTGCCAGTACTTAGTGTAGACCTCAAAGGATTCAGATGCTGATATAGGTGTGTGTACTGTGGTTCTACATTAAAATGCTGTTAGGAGGCAGAAAGGAGTCATTACAGGGCAAATTTTGTAAGAGATAAAGATTGTGCAGTGAGACTGTATAAAGTGAATTTGCTCTTGAGGAGCTTGTTGGCATGAGTTTGTCCAACGAAGGTTGTGCTGGTGGGCTCAAAACAGATTACATCCAGTGACTCACAAGAGGTATCTTCTCTTATTGGAGTTAATCTGGCTCCTTTTTGTTTTGTTTTTTCCAAATAATGTTTTGTGCCTTGACATCTTTGTCCCCTTATGTCAGCAGCTCATCCAATATTATACTGCTAAAATTATATAGAAAAGAACCAATGTCCAGCGCTGCTCCCGTTAAAATGTACTTCTTTATTTATAGCATATATACCACAGATGCACAAAGACCAGGTAGACACAGGTGATGCGTTTGATATCCGAATTATAAAAATATATCGTTCATTAAACCGCACGGTCAATGGCGTACGCGCAAAAAAATTCAAAAGTCCAAAATAGTGCATTTTTGGTCACTTTTTATATCATAGGTCCTATCAATGCAAAAATGGTACCGTTAAAAACTTCAGATCACGGCGCAAAAAATGAGCCCTCATACTGCCCCATATGCGGAAAAATAAAAAAGTTATAGGGGTCAGAAGATGACAATTTTAAACGTATTAATTTTCCTGCATGTAGTTATGATTTTTTCCAAAAGTACGACAAAACCAAACCTATATAAGTAGGGTATCATTTTAATCGTATGGACCTACAGAATAAATATAAGGTGTCATTTTTACTGATAAATGTACTACGTAGAAACGGAAGCCCCCAAAAATTACAAAACTGCGTTTTTTTTTCAATTTTGTCGCACAATTATTATTTTTTCCGTTTCACCGTAGATTTTTGGGCAAAATGACTGATGTCATTACAAAGTAGAATTGGTGGCGCAAAAAATAAGCAATCATATGGATTTTTAGGTGCAAAATTTAAAGAGTTATGATTTTTTAAAAGCAAGGAGCAAAAATGAAAGCGCACAAACGGAAAAACTCCCGGTCCTTAAGGGGTTAAGGGCAAAATGACCATGGTTCTTAAGGGGTTAAGGGTATGCTCACATGTTGTACAAATTGCAGAATTATGGCGGAATTAGTGGAATTACAGCAGAATTTGTGTGTTCTCAGAACATAGAATTCTGCCAAAATTCAAGCCCCTTTGATTTCAATGGGATTCCGCCGCAGAATGTATTTCTTCGGCAAAATATAAGACTGACCTTCTATTTGTGCAGTAAGCGGAATTTCTACACCATGGAAATTCCGCTGTCTGACTGGGACAGCAGATTCCCATTCAAATCAATAGGAATTACATTATGGCAGAATTTCCGCCAGAATTCTCCAGCAGAAGTCCCTACGGACATTCCTCTGTGTGCACATAGCCTTGTGGTGTTGCATGACAAAAAGCTCAGAACAGAGAGTGTTAACCACAGGCTCCGATCTATGCTAGGATGGCCCTCAGATAATAGGCAAAAGGACGGAAGACTTTCCCAAGACAAATACACCATGGCATAGCCATTGGAGTGCACCTGTTGCACTGCAAAATGGTGCACATGTCTGGCTGAGGCAGGAAGACAGTGCAAGTATGAGTTGACTTGAGTACAGCGCTGTTCATAGCAGATCATCATATTCCTGCACAGAGAAAGGGATGGGTTGGAGAGATCTCTGGCAGTGACAAGGGAAAGAGGGAGCTAAAAAACTAAGAGACAAAGGAGCCTCTGAGTAACCAGGTAACCAAAAAAACTATGAGGGAGATTTATCAAAACCTGCGTAGAGAAAGAGTGGTGCAGTTGCCCATGGAAACAAATCAGATCGCTTCTTTTATTTTTAAAAAGGCCTGTGAAACATGAATGAAGCTTATCAGATGCTAGGGAAAACTGCACCACTCTTCCTCTACACAGATTTTGATAAATTGTCCCCCTATGTCTATGAAAGCTAATACAGTATGGCAGACTGTGGGCAGAAGAAGTGATAAGTGCAAACAAGTGGACTTGAGAAGAACTGTGCATGGTACTGCAAAAAAGGTTCATTTACAGCAGCTTTACAGAAGGACGTAGGAATTTCTACGTGTCACTCATTGCCTTGTCATGCTACATTCTTCTAGGTCACATAGAGAAAGGAATCTCACTATACACACAAGGCGATAAATCTATAACCGCTGGGGGTCCTACCAATCACTAAAACTGGAGTCCCATTTCTATAGAGAGTGGTTCTGAGCTGTAATACCAAAGCAAGTCCATGGACTGGATTTAGTTGGACTTATGAGAAAAGAGAGCAAAACTTTTATTTTTCTAAACTAGGACAATACCTTTAAAGCATTCCTTACAGATCCCACAAAAAAAAATTACTTAGTACCCAATCCTGACCATGTAAATCAAATTTTTATGCCTCTATCACCTATATTTTTTTATACAAATCCCTTTTTTCATTAGCTCACAGTGTAAGAAATCCTCTCAGGGGAAGGAGGTGTGTCCCTCCCTTGTGGTGGTGGGAGGTGATTGGTGTCTCTGCTAATACAGCCTTGTCCATGAGTCATTTCTTGTACATGACTCATGGACAAGCTGATGCTGCTGCAGGACTGGTTAGTGTCCCAGCGGGTATGGGGACCTCTTGTGGTGGGAATTCTGGAGCTGTTTTCTTTATTAAATATAAATATATATATATATATATATATATATATATATATATATATATATAATAATTAAATGATGATATTACAAAAGGTCTTTAATTTTCATCAATAACAACATATAATTTTTGGGGGAATCTGACTGCACATTTAAGACTGTGTTCACAATTGTGTTAGTTTTTACTTTTCTGTCAGGTCATCGTTTTTTATAGTCAGTCCAATTGCGCAATTCTGTCCAGTACAAAGAGATAAGGCAGTAAGGGATATATCTATTAAAGAGTATTTGTCATGATCTTGTTAAATGTTGTTACAACCCCCCCCCCCAGTTCACTGCCCCCATCATGATAAACCACCCCTGCCTTTATTTTTATTATTTTTTAGTTTTCTGCCTTGATATTGCTCTGTATTTTCTGCTCAGTCTCAGTCAGATTCACAGAAGGGGTTTTTCCCAGCAGGCATGACATCATCTGAAGCCATACAGGGGAGAACTTCCTCCCTCACTCTCCTACACACAGTTCATTAGAAACATTTTTTATTTACCATAAGCAGAGCAATAGCAAAAATTTGTTTTAATGACAGTGCCAATTTAATAAACAACTATTCTCCAATAATCTTTCATGATAAGCAGTCAGACCCCTTTTTAACCCCTTGGCAATATTTACCTTATATGTATGGCGGAAGAGCTTGCTTCATACATGGCGGGTGCAGCAGCTATGTATGAAGCTGTTGTGATCAATCTCCTAAACACGGAAAAAATGGTTCGGCTCGAATTAATTCATAGAAAATCGCTATTAAAAATGGCTATATCTGGCCTACAGAGAGCCTCATTAGGGGTGTAGAACAATTTGCCTTGCCGTAACACGCATAGGGAGTGTGCTGTGTTAGTGAAATAATACTGTTATTCAGTATGACATGCAGATTAGAGGTGTAGCTATTAGAATCACTGTTGCAGAGTGGAACAATGACAGAGCCTGGAGGTGGCATCAGTATGAGGAGACCATATAGTGGCTGAATGACACAGCGTGGAGGTGACAGCAGCATGAGGAGACCATATAGTTGCTGAATGACCCAGCCTGGAGGTGGCAACAGCCTGACGAGACCATAGGGCCTCACAAATGAAAAGATTAAACATATTTTTTTTAACATTTATATTAAAGATTTCAAATAGATGAACCTAAAATGTTTTATTTAATGTGCCAGCACCATGAGGAGACCACATAACGGCACAGTGACACAGCCTGGAGGTTGCAGCAGCATGAGGAGACTATAATCTGGCAGAATGAAACAGCCTGGAGTTGGCGGCAGCAAGAGGAGACTATATAGTGGCTGAATGACACAGCTTGGAGTTGGCAGCTGCAAGAGGAGATCATTTAGTGGCTGAATGACACAGCCTGGAGTTGGCAGCAGCATGAGGAGACCATATAGTGGCTGAATGACAAAGCCTGGAGGTGGAGAAAGCATGATGAGACCATATAGTGGCTGAAAGACTCAGCCTGGAGGTGGCAACAGCCTGACGAGGCCATAGGGCCTCACAGTTGAAAAGATTAAATATATTTTTTAACATTTAAATTGAAGATTTCAAATAGATGAACCTAAAAAGTTTTCTTTAATGTGCGAGCAGCATGAGGAGACCACATGGCGGCACTATTACGCAGCCTGGAGGTGGCAGCAGCATGATGTGACCATAATCTGGCAGAATGACACAGCCTGGAGTTGGTGGCAGCAAGAGGAGACCAATTAATGGCTGAATGACAGCCTGGAGTTGGCGGCAGCATGAGGAGACAGTATAGTGGCTGAATGACACCGCCTGGAGTTGGTGGCAGCAAGAGGAGACCATATCGTGGCTGAATGACACAGCCTGTAGGTGGTGGCAGTATGAGGAGAACATATAGTGGCTGAATGACACAGCCTGGAGGTGTCGGAAGCATGAGGAGACCATGTAGTGGCTGAATGACACAGCCTGGAGTGGGCGGCAGCAAGAGGAGACCATATAGTGGCAGGATGACCAAGCCTGGAGGTGGCAGCAGCCTTACAAGACCATAGGGCCTCATAATTGATAAGATTGCAGATATATTTTAAAATTTATATTGAAGATTTTAAAGAGATTAACCTAAACATTTTTATGTAATGTGCCAGCAGCATGAGGAGACCACATGGGGGCACAGTGATACAGCCTGGAGGTGGCACCAGCATGAGGAGACCAAAATGTAGCAGAATGACCAAGCCTGGAGGTGGCAGCAGCCTGACAAGACCATAGGGCCTCACAATTGAAAAGAATAAAGATATATTTTAACATTTATATTAAAGATTTTAAAGAGATTGACATAAACCTTTTTATGTAATGTGTCAGCAGCATGAGGAGAACAAATGGCAGGACAATGACAAAGCCAGGAGGTGGCAGGAGCAAGAGGAGACCATATGGTGACAGAATGACAAAGCCTGGAGGTGGTGGCAGCCTGATGAGACCATAGGGCCTCATAATTGAAAAGTTTAAAGATATATTTTTTAAATTGCATATGGCCATGTTAACATCCTCCAGAATAGCTGATTTTCCCCCCAACAGTCCGCACTGACTGACTGCTACTGCTGCCGACTCCAGGGACCCCTGTTCCACTATCTCCCGGGCAGGTTGGCTGCAGCGAAGCAGGTGGTCTACCCCAAGCACGTTTGGCTCCAGACTTCCCACTGCTACCACCATGCTGATTCCCAACCATGCTACCACCTTGCTGGCTCAACGGCTGCCTCACGGGCAACCTGACACGCTCTTCTCCTGACGATGATGAAGCCCCTTCTGCACCCGGTTCCCAAGTGCGATCGGCTTTATCATCATCGAGTTGTGTCTGCACATCACTGATGTCCTCCTCAGGTTCCTCAACAGTGTGTGCTTCAAAAGCCTGAACGCTCCCAACACCACCTACCCCTCCGCTCTACTCATCACTACTTGCCCGACTAGTGAAGAAAGCGGGGGATGTCTCCTCCACTTCTTGGCTGGGCAGTAGCTGCTGACTGTCCTCTAATAGATCGTCATGATTAAAAAGTGGAGCTGAACCCACAGCATAGGATCCTTCTAATGTGGAGGGAACAGCATAGGACAGAGGCAATTGGAGGACAGGGTTGTTCCCGAGCCATGCCAACTGAGGGTTGTGTCTGAGGAAGCCACCGACTGTTGACTGGGGGTGTCAGATGTCACTTGTGATAAAGTGGATGACCGAGTTAACCAGTCAATGATGGCAGATAGGTTGCTGGACGAGACACGACCACTAGCTGATACCGGGAGCTCAGGCCTCTCGCTGCGACTCTGCCTGAAATACTTAGTGCGTATATGCGATTGTTGCATTTGGCAGGTGCCCAACTTGTCAGACCTCCAACTGGTACCCTGCAATGCAATCATGGGATGAAGATTGGATACTAAGGCAGCTTGAGGCTTTCTGAAGGCCTCTGTGTCTGCCATGTAAATTCTAGTATTATTTGACTGCATAAAACCCAAAAACATACACTTACCCTCCTTTTTCTTGCCACTGCAAGTATCACAGAGCTTCTGTCCCCGCTGTGCAGCACGGGATTTTGAGATGTGATGTCATAGGCCTGCTTAGAAAAATCATTCACCAAGTGGCTAAGATGGAACACCGCTGGGACCACTGACTGGATGGGGCAGCCTATGATGTCATGTGCCTGACCCTGGAGGCACCAAGCAGCAGGGACAGAATCTCTTTGATAGCAGGCTCCATTTTTTATTTACCACCTCCCTGACCCTAATAGAAAAAATATTGCTGCCCAAATACCCCCTTCAACCCTTTAGACACCCTAGAAATGTTGGCATTCTCATTTTTTCCTTCTTGCATTTTAACCCCATTTACTCCTTGGCCTGTTTTGATCTTAAAGTGGTACTTCACCAAATGGATAAGCATCTGATCGCAGGGGGTCCAACTATTGGGACCCCCATGATTTCCTGTATGTCGCCCTGTCTCTAGCCTCATAATACAGGCTACTTCTCTTCTCCATTGCACTGTAAGGCTAGGTTTCCACTTGTTTTTTACAAAAATGCCAATAAAAACGCCCCTTCTGCCGTTTTTTTTGTGAAAAAAAGCTGTGGCCAGATGTTACCAAGATGCCCGGAGCGTCAAAAATGGCACTCCTCGGCCTAGGCGGTAACAGGCTGGCGTTATTTAGGCTGGGGAGGGCCAGTAACAATGGTTCTCGCCCACCCTGGTAACGTCAGGCTGTTGCTGCTTTGTTGGTATCTGGCTGATACTGAATATACAGGGAACCCTATGCGTTTATTTTTTTCTTAACTAAAAAAACAAAAACAAAAAAACGCATAGGGTTCCCCCTATTTTCAGTATCAGCCAGATAGCAACAAAGCAGTGAAAAAACTCTGCGGCCAGATGTTAGCTGCAAGTCAATAGTAAACTGAAAAATGCCAAATCCACTTGGCGTTTTTCAGTTTGGCGTTTTTTTTTATCCTTTTGGCCTTTTTGGGCTCCTTGGCAGTTTTTAAAAAAAACTACCTCTTGTCGAGACTTTGGCATTTTTTCGGGAAAATCTTAAAACGCCATGTGGGTTTTAACTTTGGCGTTTTTTTCAGGCAGTTTTTATTCTCTTTTGGAGTTTAACGATCCAAAAAAGTGATGGAGATACCTTTTTTATTAAAATTTCGTAGGGTACCATTAAAAAATAATAATAAAAAAGATACAGACAATAATAAAAAATAATAAAAAAGATACAAACAAAATTTTTGTTAATTTTTAAACAGGGATCAATTTATGTGGGCGGGTAGAGCACAAAAAATGTAGCCGACAATAATAAAAATGTAGTGTGTGTGTTTTTTTACACTGTTTCATGATGGGAGTACTAGTTACCTGTACTAATTGAAAGATCGCCGGGATCCATTGCGATCCTTCTGTATAATTTATAGATGCGGCCGCTCTTCTATGGTCCCTGCACTGCCGTATATATGCACCTATTCATATTTCCCGTAGAGCTGTGATTGGCCAGATGGTTCCAGCCAATCACAGCTCTTTGTGGAAAATATGAATAGGTTCATATATATGGCAGTGCAAGGGACCATAGAAGAGCAGCCACCCGTATACATTACACAGGAGGATCACAGTGGGTGTCAGGAGTTACACTCGATGCGATCTGTCTATTAATGCAGGTACTACTGCTCCCAGCATGGAGCAGAGTGTGCTCCATGTTGGGAGCAGAAGTACCTGCAGTAAGGGACAGAACACAGCAGATGTCACTCGATGTCACTCGATGTCACTCGATATACATCATATACCTACTGCCCAGCAAAAACTTACAGTGAGCCTGTAATGTGTATACAGTATGCACATTGCTGGCTCACTTAACCCCTTGCTGAGCTGTGCGCTAAGCCAGCCCGGCAAGGAAAGAGTTAACTTACACTGCTGGACAGTGTAGGTTAACCCTTTGGGCAGTATACACAGCTATCTATAGATAGCTGTATATAGTGTATAAAGAAGATGGAGAAGTCCCCTTACCTCCGTCCAGTCCCCGCGGGTCTGTGTAGCTCCGCCCCTAATGATGATGTCATTAGGGAGTGGAGCTACAGAAAGGATCCAGCTAGACACCAACCATGCAGCAACAGCCTTACTTTACCAGGGTGGGTGAGGACCATTGTTACTGGCCCTTCCCAGCCTAAATAACGCAAGCCTGTTACTGCCTAGGCCCAGGAGAGCCATTTTTGATGCTCCGGGCCTCTTGGTACCGGCTCTTCCCAATACCCCTTTGGCGGTGGGTACCGGGGTAATAATTGGGGGTTAGCACTAGCTGTTTTTGGGGCTAATGCTAAGCCCCAGCTTAGTAATGGATTCCGTCTATTAGACAGCCTCCATTACTAAGCCTGAAGATTCAATAAAAAAAAACACAACACATTGAAAATTTTTTATTTTATTTTAAAAAACACTCCCCCACAGCCCTCGTTAACCATTTTATTAAAAAAATACAGTTCATCTGTCATAATCCATTGAATCCGCCGTAATCCTCTACATACATGGATCTGAAACGAGAAGAAGAAAACAAAAACACAAAAAAATGGGTTCCGACATTTTTTGCGCTCTCCGCAGGGGAGAGGGCCCATAATGCAATGTCTACCTAAACAGGGAGCCTCCAATTGGTGCAAAACTACAACTCCCAGCATGCTCAGAAAGCCTTTGGATGTCTGGGCATGTTGGGAGTTGTAGTTTAGGAACAGCTGGGAAGACAATCTGGGAAGACACTGGCAGAAGGGTCTGTTCACATTATACAAAACAGACAATGTGAACAGAGCTTTAGACTTAACAGCCTGGATCCCGTCTGTAGCTCCCCCCCTAATGTCGTCATCACTAGGGGGCGGAGCTACAGTGACTGGCGGGGAAAGAAACAAGGGAGGTAAGTGGACTTCCTGTTCTGTATACACTATATACAGCTATCTATAGATAGCTGTATATTCTGTATACCGCCCAAAGGGGCTATAGGAGCAGGGAGTCCTGTCAGTCTGGTGACAGGATTCCTGTCTCCTGTATAGTATACACGGGTACACTATGCACCCCTGTATACTATACAGCCGGGGGAGGTGAGTAGTGATGCTGTTCATCACTCCTCATCTCCTTAAACTCTGTGGACCGGGCGCTCATCCAACCCACAGAGTGGTACCTGAAGGCAGTGAGAAAACTGTTTCCACACACCAGGGAAAACGCCAGAAAAACTGCCAAAACTCAGGAAAAACCTGTGGCAGTTTTTCTGGCATTTTTGCTGGCATTTTTTTATGTGTAGAAAAAAAACCAAGTGGAAACCTAGCCTGTTTATTTTTTTTTTAACCGATGGAGCTGTGTGAGGGCCTTTCTTTTGGAATTGAGTTGATATTGTCTGAGATACCATTTTGGGGTACAGATGATGTTTTGATGACTTTTTATTTCATAGTTATGGAAGAAGTATTAACAAAAAAAATGATTTTCCATTTCTGTTTAATACACTTCTGGCTTTAGTTCAAAAACTGCAGTGGAGAGAAACCTGAGTGAAAACCTGGCCTAATTGAAATAACCAATTTATATACCTTTTATAAAGAGTTATTTCATTTACACTATAAAATTGTCTTTTTGCTTTAAAAATATTATTTTATTCACTGAGACTATTGTGTGAGGACTTTTTTTATGTGATGAGTTGATGTTTTTAGGGGGACTATTTCCGGGTATATATAAGAGATGCATTACACTGTCATAGCATAGGCGATTAGAATGTAGAGAATTGGTCCGCTCACACGATCCCCAACACGAATGGATAGACAGCAGAACAGTGGGTGGTAAACAATGTAGACTTTATTCAGAACCAAATAAAAGCCGCAAGGCATGCGGTACAGCCAGTATAAAAACAGCAACAATGGAGACAGCGTCGATGCGTTTCGGGTAAGTCCCTTCGTCTATGCACACAAAGTCTCAGGTACAGTCAGGTTTATATGGGGATCCGAAAGTGTGGAGGAGGAGCAAGGAGGAAACAACCACCTCCATTTAACCCCTGCCACCTCACAGTAGGATCAGCCTGCATGAGCTCCTGCACGACTGTTACCTGCCGCCTACCTGCTCTGAGCCGCTTCTCTGGTGCCCAGATGTTCCCTGACGCTGCCGCAAGCTCCCGGGCATGGATCTATATGCCTCACCGCCGCCCACGCTCCCTGCGCAATCTCCATGCGGCCCGTGCAATTTGGCCGCAGCTGGCAGCAGCCAGCAGCGCAGGGTCCCCAGACATTGCCACCACTGTCCTCTACTCAACAGCAAACGGACATGGAAGTCCACTTGTCTGCTGCCAAGTCCACTTGTCTGCTGCTTGTCAGCTCAGTACAGGGGTCACAGACACTGGGTCCCATAGCCTCCCAGACCACCTCCTGAGTCTCTGGTGCACATTGATTATCAAAAACTGGCTGCAGAGGTGGCGCTCAGAATAACCCCTAATGCCCAGCATATAGTGGAGGAAGTTCTTAAAGCAACATTACAGAATTTTCATTTGGAAGTGAAGGGGAATACAGGGCGTCTCACTGAAGTGGAGTAGAGAGTATCTAATATTGAGGATGGCGATGTATTCACTGCACGGCGACTTAAAGCTACAGAACTTGAATTGGCCAGAGTAACTGACAAGCCTGAGGACCTAGAAAACAGTTCCCAGCGCAGCAATATGCGCATCGTGGGTGTTAAGGAATCAGTTGCCTCCCCTGACTTACAGCGCTTTTGTGATGGGAATCTCCCAAAGAACCTTGAACTCTCTTAGCCTTGCCGGGTGGAATGGACCCACAGGATTTGGTGGTCCACCTCCTCCTGCCTCCTCACCTGGTACGCCTGCAACACAAATAGCAGCACACAGGTACTTCGGTGAAAAAAAAATGTGGTCTTTATTCACCCATCATCAGAGGTGACGTTTTGGCTGCCTCTCGCAGCCATTGTTAAGCCCTATCTATCTATCTATCTATCTCACCTATCTATCTCATCTATCTGTGGTGTCCCGATACCGTATTGCATACCGTACCTAGTGTAGAGGTCCCCAAAGTCAGAGTAACTGCGCTCAGGTAGGGTTCCTCAGGTGGGACAGCCCCCAGTCGCCTCTCCTCAAGTCTAATTCTCTAATGATAATACATGTATATATTTAATAATCATATATTTTTTAGGATAATGTAAAGTGCATACCTTGTTTGGCGTCGCAGGACCTTCGGTCATGTGACCATGCTAATAATCTCTATGGTTTGTTGAAGGACCTTTGGAGGTCCTTGGGTCATTTGTTACCCACAAGTCTTTGTAATGGGGATTGACATCAGTATGCACCAATTAGCACTAGTCCAGCCCCTGCCCATAAAAGGGAGCTGCGTCCAATTATCGCTCTCTTGGGTTGCTGCTCTCTTGGATGCCGGACTAACAGGACAGTTCTGCGCAACTTTCAAAGACACGCTAGGTCTAAAAAACCTGCCGGCCTCAGCTGAACCAAAACAGTGAGTTCAAATCGAAATCCCCGCTAATGCTAGAGTGACTACTGGACCGCAACGAATCCCCTAAATCCAGTGGAACAGCGCACAATCCTAAAAGACTTTAAATGCTAAAGTCTCAACCTATGTCAATCTCCAAGTAAAGCAGTTGTTATGCTTAGAGACTGTTCTGTTATTGAAGCTCGCAGAAATTCTTCAGTAAAAGTTAATCCTGTTTCACAAAACTCTCCGGTTGTGGACAATCTATTATTATATACCTCCCTATCGCTCTTGAGAAGGGTGGCAGTAGGACAAGCGTTATTGAGGAGCCCTCATCCTGGCTTCACGAATAGCAAGGGTTAACAAACACCCTTTAATTACCACACAGCTACACTCCCCATACTCTACATCCCCCAGGCTATCACATATCTATCTATCTCATATCTATCTATCTATATATCTCATATCTATCTATCTCATATCTATCTATCTTCTATCTATCTATTTATCTATCTATCTATTTATCTATGTCATATCTATCTTATTTCTATCTTATATCTCAGTGTTTCCTGACCATGGTGCCTCCAGCTGTTGGAAAACTATAACTCCCAGCATGCATTTGGCTGTCCAGGCATGCTGAAAGTTATAGTTTAGCAACAGCTGGAGGCACCCGGGTTAGGAAACACTGATCTATCTATGTATCTAATATCTATATTATATCTCAGTGTTTCCAAAATAACAGTGTACCCAATATACCAGTGTACCCAATATACCAGTGTACCCAGTGATCCAGTGTACCCAATATACCAGTGTACCCAGTGATACAGTGTACCCAATATACCAGTGTACCCAATATACCAGTGCACCCAGTGATACAGTGTACCCAGTATACCAGTGTACCCAATATACCAGTGTACTCTATATACCAGTGTACCCAATATACCAGTGTACCCAGTGATCCAGTGTACCCAGTATACCAGTGTACCCAGTATACCAGTGATACAGTGTACCCAATATACCATTGATACAGTGTACCCAATATACCAGTGTATCCAATATACCAGTGTACCCAGTGATACAGTGTACCCAATATACCAGTGTACCCAATATACCAGTGTACCCTATATACCAGTGTACCCAGTGATACAGTGTACTCTCCCCAGGGCACTGGCTGCTCCTCTGCCCCACATAATGGATAGTATATGCCCCTGATGGGCAGGGGCATATACTGTCACTGGGGTCCGGGTATATACTGTCACTGGGGTCTGGGTATATACTGTCACTGGGGTCCGGGTATATACTGTCACTGGGGTCCGGGTATATACTGTCACTGGGGTCCGGGTATATACTGTCACTGGGGTCCGGGTATATTCCTCTTTCCTACCTCATTAAACTAAAGGGCTCTTGTTTTTCTTGTCCTGTGTTTTCAAATATTTTTTTTAATAGATAATGTGGAAGTTAGTAGGCAGGGGGGGGAGGGGGCAGGCCTTGAGTTGTGTAAGGGGCACCTACATTTCTGATGGCAGCCCTGGTCTTCTATGTTATCACTTATATGGTATACAGATCCTGTGTACAGCTGGTAACTTTCGCTATATGGGCACTGTGTGGGGGAATACTGGTCTGTATATAGTGGTTTTATTCAGTACAGTATGGCGGTATTATCAAGTTATTGTGTGGTGGTATATATTTCCTCCTTGTATACTGGTATTCTTGGTCATGGAAAATTATCTTACCTACGTTAACTTGTTATATATTTTCTTTTCTTTTATTTTGTGTGTAGGTTGGGGCATTAGGAGGGATTTGGGTGGGATAGGGACGAGGCAGAGGTGTGGCTCTGGGCGGAGCCTGACAGGGGGCTCCTGCTTTATTTGGTCCGAGGGCCCTGAGTGTTGTCAGTCCGCCCCTGCCTGAGTGGTCACATGGGCTGGGTAACCTCCTGACCAGCGTGACTCATGTCACGGTATCGTAGGACGCTCCTCCCGCCTGTCAGAAAGAGGATGGTATGTGCTGCTTTCCTGCCTGGCCCACGCCCATCAAAAAATGTTACTGTGTGACAGTGGCTGAGGTCCCGCTGGCGGTCATTGTTCTCTGCCTCTGAAGTCCCCCAAAAAAGTACCACCACCAGTCATGAACTGATTTGCCATTCAGGTACATAAAAAGCTAGGTGACAATTTCTCACCTAGCTTTTTCATTCTCCTGAATGGCATATCTGCTTATAATAGCTCGGCTATTATAGACAGATTTAACTAAAGGTTATAGGTAAATCTATATATAATAACTGAGCTATTATAAGCAGATATGCCATTCAGAAGCATGAAAAATCTAGGCAAGAAATTTTCACCCAGCTTTTCTGTGCTCCTTAGTGCCATTTCTGCTTATATTAGTTAAGCTAATATAGACAGATTTGCCTATAATTAATAGTAAGTTATCCTTATAGGCTATAAGCAGCAATGGCATTCAGGAGCACAGAAAAGCTAGGTGATAAGTTCTCACCTAGCTTTTTTATGCTCCTGAATGGCATATCTGCTTATAATAGCACAGCTATTATAGACAGATTGGCCTAGAAGTTGTAGACAGGTGTGCTTGACCCCTCCTGTGAAAAAAAAAAAAAAAAAAAAATTTAATTAACCCTTTCCCTAATAAAAGTTGAATCACCTCCCTTTCTAATTTTTCAAATAACAAATGTTATCGCAAAAAAAAAAAAAAAAAAAGGTGGTATCACCACTTATAATGTTGAGTAATCTGCATAGTCAACGGCCCAGTTTGGGTATCGTTGTAATCGTATGGACCTACAGAATAAAGCTAATGGGAGAGACTTATCAAGTAGTGGTGCCGCATGCCCATAGCAACCAATCAGATTGATTGTTTAATTTTTTAAAAGGCCTCTGAAAAATGAAAGAAGCGATCTGAGTGGTTGCTATGGGCAACTGCACCACTACTCTACACAGGTTTTGATAAATCTCCCTCAATGTGGGACTGTTTGCAAAAAGTGCACTGTGTAGAAAGACCTCAAAAATTGCATTTTTTTTTCAAGTTTGTCCCACAAATATTTGTTTGTATGTTTCACTGTAGATTTCGTGATAAAATAAGTGATGTCATTGCAAAGTCTAATTGGTGACGCAAAAAAAACAATCCCTTATATGGGTCTGAAGGTAGAAAAATAAGAGTTATGTCTACAGATGAGCGAATTGGAGCTGACGAACCCAAATTCATTACGAATTTCAGAAAATATACGATTCGCAATGAATGCGAATATCGCCACGATTCTATCGCGCAAATCGCTTTATTAAACTCCATTTACTGCGGTGCAGGCTCCAGGGCAACTAAAATGGCAGATCCACATGTCAGTACATGGGGCAAGGAACGCTGGGAAGGCGGGAAGGCAAGGCGGGAAGAGAAGTAGACGGGATGACCCTGAATCACATGCAGGATGCAGCCTATCAGCAGCCAGTCACCCCTGTGATGTCACAGCCCTATATAATCGGCAGCCATCTTGCGGCCAGTCACTTCATTATATTACACTGCAGAAGGATCATAGGACGCAGAGCCTGTGTGTGTTACAGCAGAGAAAAGCGCAGTCCAGCAGCGTTTAACATCCTCCTAGTAACATCAGATAAAAGAAGCGATCTGATTGGTTGTTGTGGGCAACTCAGCAACTTTTGGACACTAACATATATTCAGCTATCCTGGTAATTTAATGTGCATAAAACGTGACGGATGCGCTTTATTTGTGTTAAACAAAATTGCTTTGTGTTACTTTTTCATTTGATATATTTCGATAAAAAGGCCCATCAAAATCTTCAGCACCAGGCCCATGATCCTCTTAATCCGGCCCTGTCCACAGGTGTATGATGTATCCATTGCTCAAAGCTCAGTGTGGGCTATCTGTCTACCTCATCGCTGCTGCATCCCCTTCCAAAAGCGGATTTACCACCGCATAACCACTTCTCACTGGTTAGTGTCCTTACTGCTGCCCCCACATGGTTAAGATTCTCTCCTGGAATTCTCTCCTGGGTTCTCCACAAAAACGTAGGCTCTTCTTGTGTTATCTCAAACGATTTAGTCCAGACTAGCCCTGTTGCAGGAAACTCATCTACCTTTACATGATTTCTTTTGGATGCAGCAGCAATGGGTTGGGCACATATACAGCTCTCCTGCTAAGGAGGGGATGGCAGGAGTCCTCACACTGATTCACAAAGAGTCTTTTTTTAGGGATACTGTGGGGAAGGTGTTAGGGGGCGACTTTAACACTGTACTAGATCCGCTAGTAGATAGGAAAAGTCCTCTTACTGTGTTGTCTTCTACACGGTCTCAGGAATGTGTCCTTCCCCCTTTCCTAGAACAGTTGGGTTTACAGGACTGTCTCACCCGGATGGCCGGGAATTTACCCACTTCTCCAATGTCCATGGCTCGTGGTCTAGAATTGACTATTTTTTTGTTAGTATGGAACTTTGTTCTAGACTGCAGAGCGTGGACATTGGTGACTTTTCACTTTCAGATCACACTAACCTGATCTTACAATTTTATCCCTCATGTCCAAAGGGGATGGACATACTCTGGAGATTCCTCGCTTTTTTTAGCGACTAATGAGGATTTTGTTGACTTGATTAGGGCCTGGTGGTTGTATTTGCGGCGCATATTGATTTCCATCGCTCAAACCCTACCGTGTATTGGGAAACGGGTAAGGCAGTGTGCTCAGGGGCCCCTTGATGGCCCATGTGTCCGCATTGAAGCGTACCACCCTCACTCAAGTCAACACAGCTAGTGCCCGCCTTCGTGATGCATAGGCCCTTTTTCTTAACTCCCCATAGGACGAACACAGGGAATGTTGGAAGGCAGCTAGAACTGATTTTGAGCTCTGGTTAGATAGAAGGGAGCGCTTACACCGTTCTGAGTTTGAGGTTGCCCTCTTTCCCCATGGTAACAAAGCTGGCCATCTTATGGCCCACTTGGCAAAAGGGAAATGCCACCCATCCCACATTACAGCTGTCACGATGCCGGCTGGCAGGTAGTGGATCCTCTGTGCCAGAGAGGGATTGGCGTGGACCGTGCTAGAGGATCGGTTCTAAGTCACTACTGGTTTTCACCAGAGCCCGCCGCAAAGCGGGATGGTCTTGCTGCGGCGGTAGTGACCAGGTCGTATCCCCTAGCAACGGCTCAACCTCTCTGGCTGCTGAAGATAGGCGCGGTACAAGGGAGTAGACAGAAGCAAGGTCGGACGTAGCAGAAGGTCGGGGCAGGCAGCAAGGATCGTAGTCAGGGGCAACGGCAGGAGGTCTGGAACACAGGCTAGGAACACACAAGGAAACGCTTTCACTGGCACGATGGCAACAAGATCCGGCGAGGGAGTGAAGGGGAAGTGAGGTGATATAGGGAAGTGCACAGGTGTAAACACTAATTGGAACCACTGCGCCAATCAGCGGCGCAGTGGCCCTTTAAATCGCAAAGACCCGGCGCGCGCGCGCCCTAGGGAGCGGGGCCGCGCGCGCCGGGACAGAACTGACGGAGAGCGAGTCAGGTACGGGAGCCGGGGTGCGCATCGCGAGCGGGCGCTACCCGCATCGCGAATCGCATCCCGGCTGGAAGCGGAATCGCAGCGCCCCGGGTCAGTGGATCTGACCGGAGCGCTGCAGCGGGGAGAGTGTAGCGAGCGCTCCGGGGAGGAGCGGGGACCCGGAGCGCTCGGCGTAACAGTACCCCCCCCCTTGGGTCTCCCCCTCTTCTTAGGGCCTGAGAACCTGAGGAGCAGACTTTTGTCTAGGATGTTGTCCTCAGGTTCCCAGGATCTCTCTTCAGGACCACAACCCTCCCAGTCCACTAAAAAAAAAGTTTTTCCTCTGACCTTTTTAGAGGCTAAGATCTCTTTGACAGAGAAGATGTCCGAGGAGCCGGAAACAGGAGTGGGAGGAACAGATTTGGGAGAAAAACGGTTGAGGATGAGAGGTTTAAGAAGAGAGACGTGAAAGGCATTAGGGATACGAAGAGAAGGAGGAAGAAGAAGTTTGTAAGAGACAGGATTAATTTGACACAAAACTTTGAAAGGACCAAGATAGCGTGGTCCCAACTTATAGCTAGGGACACGGAAGCGGACATATTTAGCGGAGAGCCATACCTTGTCTCCAGGGGAAAAAATGGGAGGAGCTCTTCTTTTCTTATCCGCGAATCTCTTCATGCGTGAAGAAGCCTGTAAGAGAGAATTTTGGGTCTCTCTCCATATGATGGAAAGATCACGAGAAATTTCATCCACAGCGGGCAGACCAGAGGGCAAGGGGGTAGGGAGGGGGGGAAGAGGGTGACGGCCGTACACCACGAAAAACGGAGATTTGGAGGAAGATTCAGAGATTCTGAAATTATACGAGAATTCGGCCCAAGGTAGAAGATCTGCCCAGTCATCCTGGCGGGAGGAAACAAAATGTCGTAAATAGTCACCCAAGATCTGGTTAATTCTCTCTACTTGTCCATTGGATTGAGGATGGTATGCAGAAGAAAAATTTAATTTAATCTTGAGTTGTTTACAGAGAGCCCTCCAGAATTTAGACACAAATTGGACGCCTCTATCCGAGACGATCTGTGTAGGCAACCCGTGAAGACGAAAAATGTGTACAAAAAATTGTTTAGCCAACTGAGGCGCTGAAGGAAGACCAGGAAGAGGGATGAAATGTGCCATTTTGGAGAATCGATCAACGACCACCCAAATAACAGTGTTGCCATGGGATGGGGGTAAGTCAGTAATAAAATCCATACCAATCAGAGACCAAGGTTGTTCGGGGACAGGTAGAGGATGAAGAAAACCAGCGGGCTTCTGGCGAGGAGTCTTATCCCGGGCACAGATAGTGCAGGCTCGCACAAAGTCCACCACATCAGTCTCTAGAGTCGGCCACCAATAGAAGCGAGAGATGAGTTGCACAGATTTCTTGATGCCCGCATGACCTGCGAGATGGGAGGAGTGACCCCATTTGAGGATCCCAAGGCGTTGGCGTGGAGAAACAAAGGTCTTTCCTGGAGGAGTTTGCCTGATGGAGGCTGGAGAAGTGGAAATCAGGCAGTCAGGAGGAATGATGTGTTGAAGAGAGGGTTCAATTTCAGAAGCATCTGAGGAACGAGAGAGAGCATCGGCCCTAATGTTCTTATCAGCAGGCCGAAAGTGAATTTCAAAATTAAATCGGGCAAAGAACAGAGACCACCTGGCCTGACGAGGATTCAGCCGTTGGGCAGACTGGAGGTAGGAGAGGTTCTTGTGATCGGTGTAAATAATAACTGGAAATCTTGATCCTTCCAGCAGATGCCTCCATTCCTCAAGTGCTAATTTAATGGCTAGAAGCTCTCGATCCCCGATGGAGTAGTTCCTCTCTGCCGGAGAGAAGGTCCTAGAAAAAAAACCACAAGTAACAGCATGCCCGGAAGAGTTTTTTTGTAGAAGGACAGCTCCAGCTCCCACTGAGGAGGCATCAACCTCCAATAGGAAGGGTTTAGATGGGTCAGGTCTGGAGAGCACGGGAGCCGAAGAAAAGGCAGACTTGAGTTGTTTAAAGGCGTCTTCCGCTTGAGGAGGCCAAGACTTGGGATCGGCATTTTTTTTGGTTAAAGCCACAATAGGAGCCACAATGGTAGAAAAATGTGGAATAAACTGCCTGTAATAATTGGCGAACCCCAAAAAACGTTGGATGGCACGGAGTCCGGAGGGGCGTGGCCAATCTAAGACGGCAGAGAGTTTATCTGGGTCCATTTGTAGTCCCTGGCCAGAGACCAAGTATCCTAGAAAAGGAAGAGATTGGCATTCAAACAGACATTTCTCTATTTTGGCATAGAGTTGATTGTCACGAAGTCTCTGAAGAACCATACGGACATGCTGGCGGTGTTCTTCTAGATTGGCAGAAAAAATCAGGATATCGTCTAGATATACAACAACACAGGAGTATAGGAGATCACGAAAAATTTCATTAACAAAGTCTTGGAAGACGGCAGGGGCGTTGCACAGGCCAAAGGGCATGACCAGATACTCAAAGTGTCCATCTCTGGTGTTAAATGCCGTTTTCCATTCATCCCCCTCTCTGATGCGGATGAGATTATAAGCACCTCTTAAGTCCAGTTTGGTGAAAATATGGGCACCTTGGAGACGATCAAAGAGTTCAGAGATGAGGGGTAGGGGGTAGCGGTTCTTAACCGTGATTTTATTAAGACCGCGGTAGTCAATGCAAGGACGTAGAGAGCCATCTTTTTTAGACACAAAGAAAAATCCGGCTCCGGCAGGAGAGGAGGATTTACGGATAAAGCCCTTTTTTAAATTTTCCTGGACGTATTCAGACATGGCAAGAGTCTCTGGGACGGACAGAGGATAGATTCTGCCCCGGGGTGGAGTAGTGCCCGGGAGGAGGTCAATAGGACAATCATAAGGCCTGTGAGGAGGTAGAGTCTCAGCTTGTTTTTTGCAAAAAACGTCCGCAAAGTCCATATAGGCCTTAGGGAGACCGGTTACAGGAGGTACCACAGAGTCACGGCAAGGGTTACTGGGAACCGGTTTTAGGCAGTCCTTGGAACAAGAGGGCCCCCAACTCTTGATCTCCCCAGTGGACCAATCCAGGGTTGGGGAATGGAGTTGAAGCCAGGGAAGTCCAAGGAGAATTTCAGAAGTGCAATTGGGGAGGACCAAAAGTTCAATCCTCTCGTGATGAGGTCCGATGCACATTAGGAGGGGCTCCGTGCGGAAACGTATAGTACAGTCCAATCTTTCATTGTTTACACAATTGATGTAGAGGGGTCTGGCGAGACTGGTCACTGGGATGTTGAACTTGTTGACGAGAGAGGCCAAAATAAAATTTCCTGCAGATCCAGAGTCCAAGAAGGCCACAGCAGAGAAGGAGAAGGCAGAGGCAGACATCCGCACAGGCACAGTAAGACGTGGAGAAGCAGAGTAGACATCAAGGACTGTCTCACCTTTGTGCGGAGTCAGCGTACGTCTTTCCAGGCGGGGAGGACGGATAGGACAATCCTTCAGGAAGTGTTCGGTACTAGCACAGTACAGGCAGAGATTCTCCATGCGGCGTCGTGTCCTCTCTTGAGGTGTCAGGCGAGACCGGTCGACCTGCATAGCCTCCACGGCGGGAGGCACAGGAACAGATTGCAGGGGACCAGAGGAGAGAGGAGCCGGGGAGAAGAAACGCCTCGTGCGAACAGAGTCCATATCCTGGCGGAGCTCCTGACGCCTTTCGGAAAAACGCATGTCAATGCGAGTGGCTAGGTGAATGAGTTCATGTAGATTAGCAGGGATTTCTCGTGCGGCCAGAACATCTTTAATGTTGCTGGATAGGCCTTTTTTAAAGGTCGCGCAGAGTGCCTCATTATTCCAGGATAATTCTGAAGCAAGAGTACGGAATTGTACGGCATACTCGCCAACGGAAGAATTACCTTGGACCAGGTTCAACAGGGCAGTCTCGGCAGAAGAGGCTCGGGCAGGTTCCTCAAAGACACTTCGAATTTCCGAGAAGAAGGAGTGTACAGAGGCAGTGACGGGGTCATTGCGGTCCCAGAGCGGTGTGGCCCAAGCCAGGGCTTTTCCAGACAGCAGGCTGACTACGAAAGCCACCTTAGACCTTTCAGTGGGGAACTGGTCCGACATCATCTCCAAGTGTAATGAACATTGGGAAAGAAAGCCACGGCAAAACTTTGAGTCCCCATCAAATTTATCCGGCAAGGATAGTCGTAGTCCAGAAGCGGCCACTCGCTGCGGAGGAGGTGCAGGAGCTGGCGGAGGAGATGATTGCTGGAGCTGTGGTAGTAACTGTTGTAGCATAACAGTCAGTTGAGACAGCTGTTGGCCTTGTTGCGCTATCTGTTGTGACTGCTGGGCGACCACCGTGGTGAGGTCAGCGACAACTGGCAGAGGAACTTCAGCGGGATCCATGGCCGGATCTACTGTCACGATGCCGGCTGGCAGGTAGTGGATCCTCTGTGCCAGAGAGGGATTGGCGTGGACCGTGCTAGAGGATCGGTTCTAAGTCACTACTGGTTTTCACCAGAGCCCGCCGCAAAGCGGGATGGTCTTGCTGCGGCGGTAGTGACCAGGTCGTATCCCCTAGCAACGGCTCAACCTCTCTGGCTGCTGAAGATAGGCGCGGTACAAGGGAGTAGACAGAAGCAAGGTCGGACGTAGCAGAAGGTCGGGGCAGGCAGCAAGGATCGTAGTCAGGGGCAACGGCAGGAGGTCTGGAACACAGGCTAGGAACACACAAGGAAACGCTTTCACTGGCACGATGGCAACAAGATCCGGCGAGGGAGTGAAGGGGAAGTGAGGTGATATAGGGAAGTGCACAGGTGTAAACACTAATTGGAACCACTGCGCCAATCAGCGGCGCAGTGGCCCTTTAAATCGCAAAGACCCGGCGCGCGCGCGCCCTAGGGAGCGGGGCCGCGCGCGCCGGGACAGAACTGACGGAGAGCGAGTCAGGTACGGGAGCCGGGGTGCGCATCGCGAGCGGGCGCTACCCGCATCGCGAATCGCATCCCGGCTGGAAGCGGAATCGCAGCGCCCCGGGTCAGTGGATCTGACCGGAGCGCTGCAGCGGGGAGAGTGTAGCGAGCGCTCCGGGGAGGAGCGGGGACCCGGAGCGCTCGGCGTAACAACAGCGTTGAAGGATCCAGCAGGCTTATTTCACACTGACCCTCACCTCATCAATAAGATTCTGAAACGATTTTATTCTTATCTCTATGCCAGTTCTCCCTCTGATCTATAGGCTGAAGAGGCCATTCTTAGAGGTCTGAACCTCCCCTCCCTGATGGATGCTCAGATGGATGAACTTAACGCCCTGGTGACAGAGGAAGAGATTCAAGGAGTCATTAAATACCTGCATAACGGCAAAGCCCCCGGACCTGATGGTTACACAAGTGAATTTTATAAAGCCCTATTGTCCCAGCTGTCCCTGCTACTGGTGGATGTATTTCAGGAATACATGACATCTGGCTCCATCCCGAAGGAGGCTTCACTAGCTTATATCAAAGTATTGCCAAAACCAGGCAAGGACCCTAGAGACCCAAACCCATATAATTAATTAATCAGAATATCAAGATTCTGTCTAAAATTCTAGTTGACCGCTTGTCTAGGTTTATGCCAGAATTAATCTGTGCCCATCAAGTGGGGTTTATCAGGAACCAATCTGCTACTCTAAATTTAAGGACTGTCCTAGCGGTTCTGGACTGGCTACAGCACCATCCCCTGCCAGTTGAACGACCAGCTTTACTGGCTTTAGACGCAGAAAAGGCCTTTGACAATGTGCGCCGGGACTGGCTGGGGATGGTGCTGGACCAGATGGGCTTACAGTGTGCCTTCCGTGATTATCTGGCAGGGGTTTATAGAACACTTATGGCTAGAGTCTACACACCAGGTATCCTTTCAGCCCCTTTTACTTTATTTAAGGGTATGAGACAGGGGTGCCCACTCTCACCCCTCCTCTTTGACCTGGCTCTTGAACCACTGGCCAGATCTTTATTGTCCTTGGACATCTACTCAGGCTTCAGGGTGGGAGAGAAAGTGGTGAAAATAACTATGTTTGCGGATGATGTCTGGCTTTTCCTAGATGATCCGGTATCCTCACTCAGTGGTGTCCTGACCAATCTACGACATTTTGGGACATTTTCGGGGTATAAAGTGAATGTTACTAAATCAAAATTACTTCCCATAGGACCTTCCCCGTCCACGCTGGCTCCCAGAAGTAGATGGCCTGGGTGTTCGTGTCACCTTCTTCTCTGTCACCTATTTAGGGATTAAAATAGGCAAAACTCGATATACACCTTGAACTACCCCGCCCCCTACTCCAAAATTCGGGCTGAATTACTTAGTTGGGGTAATATCCCGCTTACCTTTATGGGCAGGTGTCAGCTGATCAAAATGATCAGCTTTGCTCGGCTCCTTTACGCTCTGCAGACCTTACCCCTATTGTTAAAACATTCCGATGTTAAGTCCTTGAACTCAGCTTTCACGAAATTCATTTAGGTGGGTAAACGACCTAGGATAGCCTAAACTTATGTTGGGTAAACAGGATGGGGGACTGAATTTCCCTAATTCAAGAGGTTATAACTTGGCCTGCTTGTTTCAGTTTGTAGTGGATTGGATTCAGCTGATCCATGGGGATTTAGCTGACCCATGGGATCTCTCGGCTCTTCTCCACACTGCCTACTCTAAAGTGCCACCCTTGGTGAAGCGCTCTATCCTACTGAGAGATACTCTGATGACATGGAAGGAGGTTTGTAAATTATTCCAACTCCCTTTCCTGCTATCTAAGGGTGGCAGCCTGGAGGGGTAATGGTGTCTGGGGTGTTGCGGAGTGGTAGCGTAGGGTGTAGGATTAACGCTTAATTGTCGTGACGCCAGGGTGTGTGTGTTTCCTCAATGCAATAGTCCTACCACCAACCGTCCCAAAAACGATAGGGAGGAATAAATGAATGTCCAGAGCAGAAGATGATGAAAACCGGAATAAACTTTACTGTATTTTATGCAACTGCAGGTAACATAACAGTCTTTTAGCAGAGGACCGTGGTACAAGCTCCTCACAGGTTTGCTGGGACTTCTGAGGTTAATGAGCTTAGATTTGCTAGCCACTGTGCTACAGAATTTAGGGTATTTTGGAGTTGCAGAAGTCACACAGGATTTGTAGTTTTGAGCTAGATGATGTACTTGCTTTGAAGTGTAGCAGGAAGAGAGCAAATTTAGTGGCAGCAGCCCCTTATATACTAAAGGGGTGGAACAAAGCTCATTGGTTCTGCAAACCTGTCAGTCCTGACCCAAGGGACTATGGATATGTCACATGACTGTTACGCCGAGCGCTCCGGGTCCCCGCTCCTCCCCGGAGCGCTCACGGCGTCTCTCTCCCTGCAGCGCCCCGGTCGGTCCCGCTGACCGGGAGTGCTGCACTGTCATGGCCGTCGGGGCTGCGATTCGCACAGCGGGACACGCCCGCTTGCGAATCGCATCCCAAGTCACTTACCTGTCCCGGTCCCCGGCTGTCATGCTCTGGCGCGTGCGGCTCCGCTCTCTAGGGCGCGCGCGCGCCAGCTCTCTAGATTTAAAGGGCCAGTGCACCAATGATGGTGCCTGGCCCAATCTTCCCAATTAGCTTGTTTAGTTTCCACCTGTGCACTCCCTACTTATACCTCACTTCCCCTGCACTCCCTTGCCGGATCTTGTTGCCCTTGTGCCTAGTGAAAGCGTTCCCTTGTGTGTTCCTAGCCTGTGTTCCAGACCTCCTGCCGTTGCCCCTGACTACGATCCTTGCTGCCTGCCCTGACCTTCTGCTACGTCCGACCTTGCTCTTGCCTTATCCCTTGTACCATGCCTATCTCAGCAGTCAGAGAGGTTGAGCCGTTGCCGGTGGATACGACCTGGTTGCTACCGCCGCTGCAAGACCATCCCGCTTTGCGGCGGGCTCTGGTGAAAACCAGTAGCTACTTAGAACCGGTCCACCAACACGGTCCACGCCAAACCCTCTCTGACACAGAGGATCCACCTCCTGCCTGCCGAATCGTGACAGTAGATCCGGCCATGGATTCCGCTGAGGTGCCGCTGTCAAGTCTTGCCGACATTTCCACGGTGATTGCCCAGCAATCCTTAATGATCACCCAACGAAATCACCAGCTGGCATACTTGACCACCGTGACACAGCAACTTCAGTCACAGATACAGCAGCTGCTGCCGCAGATACAGCAACTTCAGTCACAGACACAGCAGCTGCAACTGCAACAACCATCTCCTCCGCCGGCTCCTGCAACTCCTCCGCAGCGACCGGCCGCTCCTAACCCCTGCTTGTCCCTGCCGGACAAATTTGATGGGGAATCTAGACTCTGCCGTGGTCTCCTGCCTGGGAAGGCCCTGCCATGTGCCACACCGCCTGGAGCACCTCTCTCACAGTATCCTTTGCAATCCACCCCTGTGCCTCCCGCCGAGGAGGCTATGCAAGTGGATCGGTCCCGCCTGACCCCTGAAGAGAGGACTCGCCGCAGGAAGAAAGAAGATTTACTTCTATACTGCACTGTGCGTTACCGCACAGAACCCCTGCTCTTGAGCATGGAACTTTTTGTTTTGCCCAAATGCTCCTCTGAAGTCCTCCTCGGTCTGCCATGGCTCCAACCCCCATCCTCTGCCCTTGTCTGGACCACCGGGGAGATCGGGAGCTGGGGTGCTTCTTGCTACAGAAAGTGCCTCATGTCTGCTCCCAGTCCCGTCAGTCAAGCCTCTGTGTCTCCCCCTTTACCTGGCCTCCCCAAGGCCTGTCTGGACTATGCTGTGTCTCCTCCTCACGGCTCCCGTCCTGTTGACACTCTGCCCCGTGCCGGGCTTGACCCTCTTCCCTCCCTCCCCACCCCCACGCCTTCTTGTGTGCCCACTGTTGATGTGGTTTCCCGGGGCTTCGCCACCATCTGGAGAAAGACTCTGAAATTCCTCATGCTGGCCTCATCCCGGGTGAAGAGGCTTGCCGGAAAAAAGAGAAGAGCTCCTCCTATTTTTGTGTGGCTCTCCGCCAAGTATTTCGGCTTCCGTGTCCCCAGTTTTTATCTCGGACCACGTTATCTTGGACCCTTTGTAGTCGAGTGCTCAGAGGAGAGATCTTGGGAACCTGAGGACAACATCCTGGACAAAAGTCTTATCCTCAGGTTCTCAGGCTCCAAGATGAGGGGGAGACCCAAGGGGGGGGGTACTGTTACGCCGAGCGCTCCAGGTCCCCGCTCCTCCCCGGAGCGCTCACGGCGTCTCTCTCCCTGCAGCGCCCCGGTCGGTCCCGCTGACCGGGAGCGCTGCACTGTCATGGCCGTCGGGGCTGCGATTCGCACAGCGGGACGCGCCCGCTTGCGAATCGCGTCCCAAGTCACTTACCTGTCCCGGTCCCCGGCTGTCATGCTCTGGCGCGCGCGGCTCCGCTCTCTAGGGCGCGCGCGCGCCAGCTCTCTAGATTTAAAGGGCCAGTGCACCAATGATGGTGCCTGGCCCAATCTTCCCAATTAGCTTGTTTAGTTTCCACCTGTGCACTCCCTACTTATACCTCACTTCCCCTGCACTCCCTTGCCGGATCTTGTTGCCCTCGTGCCTAGTGAAAGCGTTCCCTTGTGTGTTCCTAGCCTGTGTTCCAGACCTCCTGCCGTTGCCCCTGACTACGATCCTTGCTGCCTGCCCTGACCTTCTGCTACGTCCGACCTTGCTCTTGCCTTATCCCTTGTACCATGCCTATCTCAGCAGTCAGAGAGGTTGAGCCGTTGCCGGTGGATACGACCTGGTTGCTACCGCCGCTGCAAGACCATCCCGCTTTGCGGCGGTCTCTGGTGAAAACCAGTAGCTACTTAGAACCGGTCCACCAACACGGTCCACGCCAAACCCTCTCTGACACAGAGGATCCACCTCCTGCCTGCCGAATCGTGACAATGACCCAAAGGTCCTTGAACCTTAACATAGCACTATTATTTAAAGGCACATGACCTCTAAGGTCCTATACATAGACATACTTTAATAAAATATATGGATATATACAGTTATACACATTATCAAGAGGCGACTAGGGGTTAGCCCTCCAGAAGAGCCTTACTAGCATGAAAGGACACTGGCTGAGGGGACAACAACAAAGGGACAGGGCCAAGTCCTGTACCGGGATACCACATAAGCACCACCCCTTGAAAAATCATCCAGAACTTCCGACATGTATTCCTCCCCAAGTACACACGGTATGGGCAACTAAGAGTATGACCACAGCTCGACATTTTATTGATAAACCTAATAAATGTTGGCTCTCTCCAGTGTTACTGTGTTCCATGTTTGATTTACCGCCCTCACATATGTTCCCACTAAACCAAATATACTCCTTTTTTAGTGCTCGTCTACGAAATCTCAATAATCAATCACAGGATTATGGGCTGGATTATCTAATTGGCTCAGGGCCCCATAAGCTCTTGATTTTCACCATTTACTCCACTATCAAGAATGTCCTTCTTAAAGTTGACCCTGCTACCCTCTTCGCCTTGTAGTCCAACTGGATGCCGGGTGATGATATCTCTGACTGTGTGTTGCGGGGACGAAATATAATACGCAGGTGTATAATAAAGGAGAGGTGGAGGGAAACTTAATATAAAGCTGGCCCATAAGGCCCTTTACGGTTTTAATATTCTCCCGTCCCAGATTTCCCTGACAGAGCCACTGCCTGTCCTAAATGCTCCACCCCCCTGACTAACCTATGGCACAGTGTGTGGACTTGTTCTCATACTGCGGCTTATTGGCAACTTATCTTGGCCTATGTTAAAGACACGTGGGATGTGACCTTACCGTTTACCCTAAGATCTCTGCTTTTCCACCAATTCCGACCACCAGAACCAGACTAGTAGGCTCCCTCTACAGTTGTCACTAATGGTGCATATTGTCCTTTTCGTAGCCTTACATTGCATCTTTGCCTCCTGGCTCAAGCCCTCTACCCCTACTTTGCCTATGTTGAAAACGCAGCTCAAAAAACTTTGTGGGATAGACAGAATTGACAGAAGACCACTCACACCGAGAAGTTCTTTGATAAATACATATTACCCTCTTTTTTTTTTATGCGGAAATTCCGTACGAATTCCGCGCCAATTCCACGCGAATGCCACGTCAATTCTTCGTGGAAATGATTCTGACTGGAAAAAAAAATTAACATTGATCTCTATGGGAGTAAGACGCTGATTCCGCCTGAAAGAAAGAACATGTTCTTTCTTCAAGCCGAACAGACTTCCTCGTCAGAATTCTGCTTGAGGAAATTCCTCAGTGTGAACTGAGGGGCAGAAATTCTGCACAGCTCTATGGGGATTTCACTGCTGAATGAATTGGAGAGGAAAAAGCAAGCAGAATTACTTGTGGAAATTCCTCTCCAATTCAGTGTGAACATACCCTTAGATAAATCCGACATGGAATCAGATGTTTCAGATTCTGGAGAGGAGAAATTGACCCACTGTTGAGGTTTAAAATGTTTGTTCTTGCATAGGATGGATTTGTCCCATTCACCCCAAGCGTACACTTTATTGGATTGCAGATCATGAAAATCGTGTTGAAATTAGAGTTTTTTGGATTCCACCAGGTTCGCTTCCAGTTTTGCAAGTTGTCTTCAAGACTTGCATCAAAGTCACACACCGCAGGTGTTTCAGAATGTGGTGAAAGGTCCTCCTGTATGCTTTTAATATCAGACTTCACTTGTGCTAGTGAGGAGCGCTCGGAGATGTGAAGCACTTCCATAAGTTTTAAAGAGCACACTGTGAGGGTTTTATCCCATACATTTTTCAATTAGGCAGAGATAGAAATAATAGGAAGCTTTTCGATCTGTAAGGCCATTGTCAGACTTCCAGTTGCCATGCCTACCATCCGCGCTTTGCAGGATGCCGATGTGGAGCAAAGGGAGCCCCCTGGAAGGCTTGCATGAGCAATCATTAGATGGCTCATGCCGATCAATTCAGTACATATGTATTGCATTGAACAATAAGATTTCCCCCCTTCTGATAGACCATGGCTTAGACAGGCTATATCAGTAGAATAGTCCCGGCAGCTACCTAGGCCTAGCGGTCTGTAACACTGTATAGAAACATAGAATGTATCAGTAGATAAAAACCATTTGGCCCATCTAGTCTGCCCAATAATCTGAATCCTATCAATAGTCCCTGGCCCTATCTTATATGAAGGATAGCCTTATGCTTAGCCCATGCTTAAACTCCTTCACTGTATTTGCAGCGACTTCTGCAGGAAGACTATTCCATGCATCCACTACTCTCTCAGTAAAGTAATACTTCCTGATATTACTGCAGAAACCTTTGCCCCTCTAATTTAATACTGCACCATCAATGAGTTAAACAGCCATTAAATGTTGCATGGCAGCTATCACTGGCTGCCCTCCAGTTACTGAAATAAGATGGGGTGGCCAGGTATGGAGCAAGCTCTAGTAAGAAGCCTGCTTAATACACCCTTGATGGCCTCATGACATATATTTTAGTTATGGGACATAAAGGGTTAAAGGGGTAGTCCAGTGGTGAAAAACTTATCCCCTATCCTAAGGACCCCCCGACCGCTGGGGCCCCCTGCGATCTCTCTGTACGGGGGCCAGGCTCTCCGCCCAGATACCGGGTGTTGACCCCCGCACGAAGCGGCGGCCGACACGCCCCCTCAATACATCTCTATGGCAGAGCCGGAGATTGCCGGAGATTGCCGAAGGCAGCGCTTCGGCTCTGCCATAGAGTTGTATTGAGGGGGCGTGTCGGCTGCCGCCTCGTGCGGAGGTCGACACGCCCCCTTCCCGCGGGATGTCGGGGCTCCACAAAAGAGTATTGTCCTGTACCTTAGTCGCCCTACTTGTTTCGGCCAGCCAGTCATGGTGGCCTCCTCAGGGGCACAAAGGGGGCAGTAGGGTGTATATAATGTAGGTAAGTGGCTATACCTGGCGTGCTGTGAGTGTAAACAATGCACCCCGAGTAGGGTTACCTATCCCACTTATGATAGAGTGGGTACGCTCACAGCACCAAATACAAATAATACACAGGTAGTGTAGCCAGTACTTGCATGCACCATAAATCATATTCGGACATACACAATATCAATGATACGGCTCACAAATGCGGGTGCCATCCATTTGGGACATGCACTCCAATGATGCGTCCGGTCCTCCGTATGTGCACCCGCAGTGGCAGGGAGCCATGCATTCACACAGGCTCTATCGCACATGGGTACTTGACAGCGGCGTCTGCCGTCATATACTGTCCGGGCAGTTAGGGCGGGCGCATAGTGTTGATGTCATGCCGGACACATGGGGACTTGGCAGAAGCATATTATTATAAGTATATTAGAATGGTAATTAAAATAGTCTATGATTTTATTACTAATGACATGTACCATTTAACCGTCTGGGATTTAATATAATAGCCCTTTTGTACCTTAAATATGAAGCTTACATTGTGTGTTACTGAAAATCCACTCTATTTTATGCTGATATTGACCATCTTATATTCCTGGATAGACTGATTTTTCCACCACCACTAGATCCATTACAAAGATGAATGATGACAATGGTCATCGCCTTTGCATATGACCAAAACACATGCTAGAAATATGGGAAAATCTACTATGGAAATATCTCTTTAACTCCATGGCAACAGATGACATACATGTATGCTTGATGTGCACTGAGGTTATATGGAGTGGACTTCATATGCGAGCCATCCTATAGCTTAATGCTTCCCATGCGTATGGGAAAATATGAGTTCTGGCTTGATGTGAGGAAATAAACATGTACAGTATTTTGATCTGTTTCCTTAAAGGGGTACTCCGGTGGGAAACTTTTTTTTTAATCAACTGTGCCAGAAAGTTAAACAGATTTGTAAACAATCTTAATCCTTCCAGTACTTATTAGCAGAGGAAATTCTTTTCTTTTTGGAACACAGTGCTCTCCGCTGACATAATGACCACAGTGCTCTCTGCTGACATCTCTGTCCATTTTAGGAACTGTACAGAGCAGCATATGTTTGCTATGGGGATTTTCTCCTACTCTGGCCAGTTCTTAAAATGGACAGAGATGTCAGCAGAGAGCACTGTGTTCCAAAAAGAACATAATTTCCTCTGTAGTATTCAGCAGCTAATAAGTACTGGAAGATTTTTTAATAGAAGTAATTTACAAATCTGTTAAACTTTCTGGCACCAGTTGACTGAAAAAAAAAAGTTTTCCACCGGAGTACCCCTTTAAAGGGATATTCCTACATCGCTAAAACATGGCATTCCGGCTCTCTTCAGCCCTGGTGCAAGAGGTCAACCTGCCTTCTCACTCCCCTGTCCTATACACACACACAATTATTACAAAACCACAATCTCGCCTATATACATTTTAATACTTAAATGCATCCATCCTCACTATGTCCCCTCTCCTCAGCATGTCCCCCATCCCTTCACACAGTGCCCCCTTCTAACATGTCCCCCATCTCTCCATACAGTGTCCCCTCCTCCTAAGCATGTCCCCACCTCTCCACACAGTGCCCCCTCTCTTCAGCATGTGTCCCCCCTATCCACATAGTGCCCCCCCTCCTTATCATGTCCCCCATCCATCCACACAGTGCCCCCCCCCCCCCTTGGCATGTCCCCCATCCATCCACACAATGAGCTCACCCTTCTCAGCATGTGCTCTATCCATTCACAAAGGCCCAACTAGGCATGTCCCCAATCCACACAGTGTCTCTTCCCCCTCCCCTCCTAAGCATGTCCCCATTCATCCACACAATGTTCCCCTCCTCAGCATGTCCCCCATCCATCCTCAACATGTCCCCATTTATCTACAAAATACCAACAAAGTATCCTCCCTTGACATGTCCTCCATCCATCCACACTCTGCTTCCCCATCCTCAGCATATCCCTTACCTATTAGTCGTATGGCAGGGGGGTGCAGGGCAGATGTTGTTACCCTAGGGGCAGATGGTATTACCCCTTGTGTTCGTGATGCCAGGGCGTGGTTTAGCCTCAACCACCCGAAGGTATACCGCTGGATCCTGGGCTAGGCACTGGGACAATGAAGACACTGAGGCCAAGTTACGGACAAAGGTAGCATTACTGAGGGTAGACAGTTGTCACAGTCTATGCAGTACAGCCAGGGCCCAAGGAGGTGACCAGTAACACAGAGACATCAAAGGTTTGCTGGGACTTGTAGTAGACAGGAGAATTTAGTGCAGGCCACACTGAGTAGACTTGACAGACAGGACAGTGACTTCAGCTTACTTGCCCTTGTCTGGTGGCTGCAGGACTTGACTGCTCTGGACACACACTATAGGCATGACTTGTCTGAACTGGACCTCAACAAAAAGAGAGAGCAGAGCTCATAGAGAGCAAGGCTAGCTCCACCCAGGGCTTATATAGGGGAGACTAGCAGGGAGCCCATAGGTCACCTTAGGGGTCAGCTGGTCACTAGTACTTCCTGGGTAACAATCACATGGTACATTTATTAAAGGTGCAATGCACAATATAATACACAACATATTTACATGGGAGAAACAACTGCAGGGGGCTCTGGGGACAATGCCTGACAGGGTAGGGAAGGTACGGGGAAACACCATCTTGTACTGGGCCACCCCCCTTTCCTCAGTATGTCGCCTGTCCATTCACATAGTGCCCCCCCCCTCAGGATGTCCCACATCCCTCCACACCATGTCTTCTCCCTCCTCAGGATGTTCCCCATCCATCCATCAATCCACAAAGTGTCCCCCCCCCCTCAGCCCTATCACTCCATAGTGCCCCCTGCTCATCCATGCACAGTGCCCTCCTTCCTTAGCATGTCCCCCATCTATCCACACAGTGCCCCTGCTCATCAGCATGTCCCCTATCCAACCATAGTGCCCTCCTTCTTTAGAATGTCCCCCATCCATCCACAGTGCCCTCCCTCAGCATGTCCCCCATCCCTCCACACAGTGCCCCCCTCAGCATGCCCCCCATCCCTCCAAACAGTGTCGCACCCTCCTAACCATGTTCCCGCAACCCTCCACACAGTGCCCGTAAACATGTTCCCAATTCACATAGTGCCCCCCATCCTTAGCAAGTCGCTCATCCATCCACACAGAGTCCCCCTCAGCCCTATCCTTCCATAGTGCCCCCTGCTCAGCATGTGCCCCATCCATCCACAGTGCCCTCCTTCCTTAGCATGTCCCCCATCTATCCACACAGTGCCCCTGCTCATCAGCATGTCCCCTATCCAACCAAAATGCCCTCCTTCTTTAGCATGTCCCTCATCCATCCACAGTGCCCTCCCTCAGCATGTCCCCATTCAACCACACAGTGCCCCCATTTCCTCAGCATGTTCCCCATCCAACCACACAGTGCCCCCATTTCCTCAGCATGTCCCCCATCCAACCACACAGTGCCCCCATTTCCTCAGCATGTCCCCATCCAACCACACAGTGCCCCCATTTCCTCAGCATGTCCCCCATCCAACCACACAGGGCCCCCATTTCCTCAGCATGTCCCCCATCCATCCACACAGTGCCCCCATTTCCTCAGCATGTCCCCCATCCAACCACACAGTGCCCCCATTTCCTCAGCATGTCCCCCATCCAACCACACAGTGCCCCCATTTCCTCAGCATGTCCCCCATCCAACCACACAGGGCCCCCATTTCCTCAGCATGTCCCCCATCCATCCACACAGGGCCCCCATTTCCTCAGCATGTCCCCCATCCATTCACACAGTCACCGCCCCCCCACCTTAGCATGTCCCTTTTCCCTTCCTTAGGGCTCCATGGTTTAGAAGCGAGGGCACAATTACAACCGTTGTGACCTCTGTACCCGAGCCACTGCCCGCGAGCTGCTTACAGCAGTCAGAGGAGGCAAGGAAGCTAAAAAAAAAAGCTGAGCCTGCAGCCTTATGTAACTCTGCCATAGTTACAATGTTTACGCAGCTCCCAATAATGTCAATGTGGGGACATACACATTTTGTAGGGCAGCTGACTTGGCTGAAAAAGAAAAAGAAATTATTTTGAAGATCAGCAAAAAAAACTCCATATAAGGCCTTGAAAATATAACAATTTTTCTTTTTCTTTTCCTCTTCTCTGAGTTTCTGGGTTTTTAGGGATTTCCCTGACTCAGATTCAGTTTTATTTTTATGCTGCAAGCAAAAAGCATCACACTGGGAAAGTCCAAAAGAAAAGAAGAATCCCTGTTATGTGACCAGGACAGCAAAATGCCTATCCCCGAACAAGACAGTGAGATTGGTTAAGTGCCAGAACGATAAGCTGCAGTACAAGAGACAGTGTTATATCACCATGGACTGACTTCTTTGTTACCTTTTCCTACTCTTTTAACTTGAAGCTCCCAGGCTCCAATGCAAAATCTGAACCACCTATCATGTGCATTTTATAGGATTGTGTCTCCTAATACAGCAGAGGAACCTTTGTGCTCCGTGGGGGACAGTAGCCAGGAGTTAAAGGGGTACTCAACTGGAAAACATTTTTTTTTTATTTAAATCACCTGATGACAGAAAGTTAAACAGATTTGTAAATGACGATAAAAAAATCTTAATCCTTCCAGTACTTATTAGCTGTTGCATGCTCCACATGAAGTTCTTTTCTTTTTGAATTTCCTTTCTGTCTGACCACAGTACTCTCTGCTGACATCTCTGTACATTTTAGGAAACATATCTAAACTCATCCCCTATCCACAGGATAGAGGATAAGTAGGTGATCGTGGGGGATCGTGGGGGATCCGAGTGCTGGGTCCCCCTGCGATCACCAGGATGGGACGCTCTATGAGTGCGGCGATGATTACCATATGCTGTACTTGGTTTTTCGGCGCTCCCATAGAAATGTATAGAGCACATGCTGCCTGTAGCACCCGCTCAACACTGAGAGCCGGGTCCTATACGGTGATCATGGGAGGTTCCAGTGCTCAGACACCCCACAGTCAGCTACTTATTGACTATCCTACAACTGCAATTCATGGTAACAATTAAGTGCAAAATTAACAAAATGCCACAATTCAGCAAATAAAAGCTACTGCATTGGTAAATATAACCTAAATATGGTTACACTGAATGATGATAACAAACAAAACAATGATGTGATATACCAATGTGCCTTTAGGTAGCCTGGGCCTCCAACCCCGGACCCTAACACATGCATCACACCCTGCTTATACTGGAGGGTATACTTTGTACCAATGTGGTTAGGATTTTTTGTCTATTCACCAAGGAATTTTTGTAGGTGTTGACTGTAGCTGTCCACACGTCCATAGCTATGTAAACCGCATTCACACTTACTACTCTCCCTTCATTTGACTTTTTAGATAACCCCTTGTGAACTTTGCTTCCTGGTATAGGGTTAACTCATTAAGAACTATCATTATTATATCAGAAAAAGGAAAGGAATGTCCAGCGCTGACTCGTGAATAAGGAACTTCTTTATTGAGACATCATGGTTGTCAAGGGATACAGCAAGGGTTCATGTAACTTGAGGCCCTGCGGGATGAAACACTTCACGTTACATGATCCCTTGCTGTATCCCTTGGCAACCATGATGTCTCAATAAAGAAGTTCCTTATTCACGAGTCAACGCTGGACATTCCTTTCCTTTTTCTGCTATTTTCTGCTATCCGAGACAGCCCCATTCACCCTTACCCCGTAGGAGTGAGGTGGCATAGGTGCCGCCTCACGATCACGTGATTGATCGGTCGGAACGACCGATCAATCACGACCCTGCTGGGCGGCGATCGGGATGACAAGATGGCGGAGATCGGCGGGCGTCTCCTACCTTGCCCTTGTCCGGCGGGGGTCCCCTCGGGATAGCTGGTGGCAACAGGAGCAGCAGGATCGGCGGCAGCAGCGGTGGCGGTCCCAGCGGAAGGATACAGCAGGAGGTGATGCCTGTTCACTTCCTGCTGTTGCTTAGCAACAATTCGCAGCATGCACAGCCAAAGGGCAGAAACACTGAGTTAAGTAACAAACTCTGTGTTTTGCAACCAATGTGCCTCCAGCTGTGGCATAACTACAACTCCCAGCATGTATGGTCTGTCAGTGCATGCTGGGAGTTGAAGTTTTGCAACAGCTCAAACTCCCAGCGAGAAACTCATTGCAAACCTCCGCCCGTGTGAATGTACCCTAAAACATACCCCTACACAGTCCCCCCGCCCCCACTCCAATAAATAAAAACAAAAAAAAACGTATTGTACATCAGTGTTTCCAAAAACGGAGCCTCCAGCTGTTGTAAAACAACAACTCCCAGTATTGCCGGACAGCCACTGACTGTCAAGGCCGGGAGTTTTGCAACAGCTGGAGACACCCTGTTTGGGAAACACTGCCATAGGGTATTTTTGTGGCGGATTCAAATCCCCAATTTAGTCCTCAAATGCCCATGGTGCTCTACCATTTCGGAGCCCTGTCGTATTTCAAGGAAACAGTTTAGGGCCACATATGGGGTATCTCCGTACTCGGGAGAAATTGCGTTACAAATTTTGGGGGGCTTTTTCTCCTTTTACCCCTTATGAAAAGGTAAAGTTGGGGTCTACGCCAGCATTTTAGTGTAAAAAAATTATATATTTTTACACTAACATGCGGTAAAAGAAAAAAAAAGACCCCATACGTGGAAATACCCCATATGTGGGTGTTAAGTGCTCTGTGAGCACACAACATGGCTCAGAACTAAGAGCACACCATGTACATTTGAGGTCTAAATTGGTGATTTGCACAGGGGTGGCTGATTTTACAGCGGTTCTGACATGAACGCAAAACAATAAATACCCAGATGTGACCCAATTTTGGAAACTACACCCCTCACAGAATGTAACAAGGGGTATAGTGAGCCCTAACACTCCACAGGTGTTTGACAAATTTCCGTTAAAGTTGGATGTGAAAATGAAAAAAAAAAAACTATTCACAAGGAAATAGGAAATAGGAGAATAGGAAAAAAGCCCCCAAAAAGTTTAGCCCATTTCTTCTGAGTAAGAACATACCCCATATGTGGGTGTAAAGTGCTCTGCGGACGAAGAGAAGAGAAGGAGCGCCATTGGGCTTCTGGAGAAAGAATGTGTCCGAAATTGAAGGCCATGTGTGTTTACATAGCCCCCGTGGTGCCAGAACAATGGAAACCCCCCACATGGAAAATACACCCCTCACATATTGTAAGAAGGGGTATAGTGAGCATTTATACCCTACAGATTTTTGGAACAGTAGTCCGTGAAAATGAAAAATTAAATTTTTCATTTGCACAGCCCACTGTTCCAAAGATCTGTCAAACGCCAGTGGGGTGTAAATGTTCACTGTACCCCTTATTAAATTCTGTGAGGGGTGTAGTTTCCAAAATAGAGGCACATGTGGGGGGGGTCCACTGTTCTGGCACCACAAGGGGCTTTGTAAACGCACATGGCCCCTGACTTCCATTCCAAACAAATTCTCTCGCCGTAAGCTCAATGGCGCTCCTTCTCTTCTGAGCATTGTAGTTCGCTCGCAGAACACTTTACATCCATATATGGGGTATTTCCATACTCATAAGAAATGGGGTTACAAATTTTGTGAGGCTTTTTCTCCAATTACCCCTTGTGAAAATGAAAAATGTGGGGTAAAACCAGCATTTTAGTGAAAAAAATCTAATTTTTCATTTTCACTTCCAACTTTAGCGGAAATTTGTCAAGCACCTTTGGGGTGTTAAGGCTCACTGTACCCCTTGTTACGTTCCTTGAGGAGTGTAGTTTCCAAAATAGTATGCCATGTGTTTTTTTTTTTTTTTGCTGTTCTGGCACCACAGGGGCTTCCTAAATGCGACATGCCCCCCAAAAACCATTTCAGCAAAAAATGTGACTCCTTCTCTTCTGAGCATTGTAATGCGCCCACAGTGCACTTGACGTCCATACATCGGGTTACAAATTTTGGGGGGCATTTTCTCCTATAATCCCTTGTAAAAATGTAAAAGTTGGGGCAAAACCAGCATTTTAGTGAAAAAAATAATTAATTTACACATCCAACTTTAACCAAAAGTCCTCAAACACCTGTGGGGTGTTAAGGCTCACTGGACCCCTTTTTACATGCCTTGAGGGGTGTAGTTTCCAAAATGGTATGCCATGTGGGGTTTTCTGCTGTTCTGGCACCATGGGGGCTTCCTAAATGTGACATGCCCCCTAAAAACTATTTCAGCAAAATTCACTCTCCAAAATCCCATTGTCACTCCTTCCCTTCTGAGCCCTCTACTGCGCCCGCCGAACAATTGACATACACATATGAGCTATTTCCTTACTCGAGAGAAATTGGGTTACACATTTTGGGGGGCTTTTTCTCCTTTTACCCCTTGTAAAATTTCAAAAACTGGGTCTACAAGAACATGCAAGAATTTTCTCCTATACCTTGCTGCTATTTCTGTGAAACACCTAAAGGGTTAACACACTTACTAAATGTCATTTTGAATACTTGGAAGGGTGCAGTTTTTATAATGCAGTAATTTATGGGGTATTTCTAATATGAAGACCCCTCAAATCCACTTCGAAACTGAACTGGTCCCTGAAAAATTCTGATTTAGAAAATTTTGTGAAAAATTGGAAAATTGCTGCTGAACTTTGAAGCCCTCTGATGTCTTCCAAAAGTAAAAACATGTCAACTTTATGATGCCAACATAAAGTAGACATATTGTATATGTGAATCAATATATCATTTATTTGGAATATTCATTTTCTTTACAAGCAGAGTTTCAAAGTTAGAAAAATGCTAAAGTTTCAAAATTTTCATGAAATTTGGGGATTTTCACCAAGAAAGGATGCAAGTAATGACGAAAATTTACCGCTATGTTAAAGTAGAATATGTCACGAAAAAATTATCTCGGAATCAAAACAATCGGTAAAAGCATCCCAGAGTTATTAATGCTTAAAGTGACAGTGGTCAGAATTGCAAAAAAGGGCTCAGTCCTTGAAGGGGTATTCCGCCCCTGGCATCTTATCCCCTATCCAAAGGATAGGGGATAAGATGTTAGATCGCCGCGGTCCCGCTGCTGGGGACCCTGGGGATCGCCGCTGTGGCACCCCACCATCATTACTGCGCAGAGCGAGTTCACTCTGTGCGTAATGACGGGCGATACAGGGGACAGAGCAGCGTGACGTCATGGCTCCGCCCCTCATGACATCACGGCCTGTCCCCTTAATGCAAGTCTATGGCAGGGGGCGTGACGACCTCCACGCCCCCTTCCCATAGACTTGTATTGACGGGGCGGACTGTGATGTCACGAGGGGCAGGGCCATGACGTAACGATGCTCCGGCCCCTGTATTGCCCGTCATTACGTGCAGATCGATCTCGCTCTGCGCAGTAATGATAGCGGGATGCTGCAGCAGCGATCCCCGGGGTCCCCAGCAGCGGGACCCCGGCGATCGGATATCTTATCCCCTATCCTTTGGATAGGGGATAAGATGTCTAGGGGCGGAATACCCCTTTAAGGTGAAAAAGGGCTCAGTCCTTAACCCCTTAAGGACCAAGGACGTACCGGTACGTCCTTGGTCCTGCTCTCCTGATATAACGCGGGGTTACACAGTAACCCCGCGTCATATCACGGCGGGCCCGGCGTCATAGTGAAGCCGGGACCCCCCTCTAATAGCACGCAGAGCCGATCGCGGCGCCGCACGCTATTAACCCTTTAGCCGCGCGCTCAGAGCTGAGCCGCGCGGCTAAAAGCGAAACCGAAAGTGGCCGGCTAGCTCAGTCGGGCTGTTCGGGATAGCCGCGGCTAATCGCGGCATCCCGAACAGCTGACAGGACAGCGGGAGGGCCCCTACCTGCCTCCTCGCTGTCCGATCGCCGAATGACTGCTCAGTGCCTGAGATCCAGGCATGAGCAGTCATGCGGCAGAATCGTTGATCACTGGTTTCTTATGAGAAACCAGTGATCAATGATGAAGATCAGTGTGTGCAGTGTTATAGGTCCCTATGGGACCTATAACACTGCAAAAAAAAAGTGAAAAAAAAAAGTGAATAAATATCATTAAGCTCCTCCCCTATTAAAAGTTTGAATCAACCCCCTTTTCCAATAAAAAAAAACACAGTGTAAATAAAAATAAAAATAAACATATATGGTATCACTGCGTGCGGAAATGTCCGAATCATAAAAATATATCATTAATTAAACCGCTCGGTGAATGGCGTGTGCGCAAAAAAATTCCAAAGTCCATGATTTTTTTTTCCGTTTCACCGTAGATTTTTGGGCAAAATGACTGACGTCATTACAAAGTAGAATTGATGGCGCAAACAATAAGCCATCATATGGATTTTTAGGTGCAAAATTTAAAGAGTTATGATTTTTTAAAGGCAAGGAGCAAAAAACGAAAATGCAAAAACGGAAAAAACCCCGGTCCTTAAGGGGTTAAGGAGTTAAAAGGTGAGGTGGAAAAAACGAAAGTGCAAAAAATGAAAAACTAAACATGAACATATGCATTGTCGCCGTGTGCATAAATGTCTGGAAGATTAAAATCTAATGTTAATGAAACCCCATGGTCAATATGTACAAAAAAAAATAAAAAAATTCCAGAAGCTGAGCTCGCTTCATATGCTTTTGGTCCCGGCTACTATCAGCTGTGAGGACCCGCAGCTAATGCCGGACACTGGCTATCGGGCCGCCGCCCAGCATTAACCCTATAGACATTGCGATCAAAGTTGATTGCGGCATCTAAAATGCCGAAAATACACTCCCGGCAGCTCAGTGTAGCTGATAGGGATCATCGTGGGGCTATTACCTGGCTCCTCGATGTCCGATTGGTTCTTCATGGCTTCAGTCAGCCTCAGCAGGCTGGAACAGCAGAGCAATGATAACACTGATCAATGCTATGCTATGGCATAGCATTGAACAGTGTATGGAATCTAATAAGTGCATGTAATAGTCCCCTATGGGGACTAAAAAATTGTGTAAAAAAGGTAAAATTGGTTAATAAATGTGATTTAACTACTTTCCTAATAAAGGTTTGAATCACCCCCCTTTTCTCATTTAAAAAAAAAAAAATGTATATATATATGTGTGTAAATAAAAGTAAACATAAACATATGTGGTATTGCCGCGTGCATAAATGTCCGAACTATAAAAATATAAAGTTAATTAACCCCTTAACGACGAAGGACGTATATTTACGTCCTCCGCCAGCTCCCGCGATATGCCGCGGGGTCGCACAGTGAGCCCGCGTCATATCGGGTCGGTCCCGGCAGCTATCAACGACAGGGACCAGCATCTAATACAGGACATCACCGATCGCGGTGATGCCCTATATTAACCCTTCATATGCGGCGATCAAAGCTGACCGCCGCGTCTGAAGTGAAAGTGAAAGTATCCCGGCTGCTCAGTCGGGCTGTTCGGACAGCCGCGGTGAAATCGCGGCGTCCCAAACAGCTTACAGGACACCGGGAGGGCCCTTACCTGCCTCCTCGGTGTCCGATCGGCGAATGACTGCTCCGTGCCTGAGATCCAGGCAGGAGCAGTCAAGCGCCGATAACACTGATCAGTGATCAGCATGAGAGATCAGTGTGTGCAGTGTTATAGGTCCCTATGGGACCTTTAACACTGCAAAAAAAAGTTTAAAAAAAGCGTTAATAAAGGTCATTTAACCCCTTCCCTAATAAAAGTTTGAATCACCCCCCTTTTCCCATAAAAAAAATAAAACAGCGTAAATAAAAATAAACATATGTGGTATCACCGCGTGCGGAAATGTCAGAACTATAAAAATATATAATTCATGAAACCACATGATCAATGTCGTACACGTAAAAAAAATTCCAAATCCAAAAAAGCATATTTTTCGTCACTTTTTATACCATTAAAAAAGGGAAAAAAGTGATCAAAAAGTCCAATCAAAACAAAAATGGTACCGATAAAAACTTCGGATCCCGGCACAAAAATGACCCCTCATAATGCCAAGTATGTCCAAAAAGAAAAAAGTTATAGGGGTCAGAAGATGACATTTTTAAACTTATAAATTTTCCTACATGTAGTTATGATTTTTTCCAGAAGTACGACAACAATGATAACTTGTCATTTTTACCGTAATATGCACTCCGTAGAAACGGAAGCCCCAAAAGTTACAAAATGGTGTTTTTTCTTCGATTTTGTCGAACAATGATTTTTTTTCCGTTTCGCCGTGAATTTTTGGGTAAAATGATTAATGTCACTGCAAATTAGAATTGGTGACACAAAAAATAAGCCATAATGTGGATTTTTAGGTGAAAAATTGAAAGGGTTATGATTTTTAAAAGGTACGGAGGAAAAAACTAAAGTGCAAAAACTGAAAAACCATGCGTCCTTAATGGGTTAAACCACACTGTTAATGGCGTAAGCGTAAAAAAAAGTCCAGAATTGTGTATTTTTGGTCACATTGTATACCCTAAAAAAAATTATAAAAAGCAATCAAAAAGTCCATCAAAACAAAATTTGTATTAATACAATCTACAGACCATGGGGCAAAAAATTTGAAAAATAAATAAGTTAGAGGGGTCAGAAGAGGACATTTTTAGACATGCTAATTTGCGTACAAAAAGTTATAATTTTTTAACAGAAGTAAAACAAAATCAAACCTATATAAATTGGGTATCATTTTAATTGTGTGGACCTACAGAATAAAGATAAAGTACATCTTTTTGTTTTGCCATAGAATTTGTGGTGAAATGACTGATGTCTTTACAAAGAACAATTGGTGGCACAAAAAACAAGCCCTCATATAGGTCTGTAGGTGCAGAATTAAAAGAGAAATGATTTTTAGGCGAGGTGGAAAAAACGAAAGTGCAAATATGAAAAAGCCCTGTGTCCTTAAAGGGGTACTCAGGTGGAAAACAATTTTTATTTTTTTTGCAGATTTGTAAATTACTTCTATTTCAAAATCTTAATCCTTCCAGTACTTATTAGCTGCTGTATACTACCGAGAAAGTTGTATAGTTCTTTTCAGTCTGACCACAGGGCTCTCTGCTGACACCTCTACCCATGTGAATAACTGTCCAGAGCAGGAGCAAATCCCCAATAGCAAACCTCTCCTACTCTGGACAGTTCCTGACACAGACAGAGGTGTCAGCAGAGAGCACTGTGGTCCAACTGAAAAGAACTACACAACTTCCTCTGGAGCATACAGCAACTGATAAGTACTTGAAGGATTAAGATTTTTAAATACAGTTGATTAGAAACAAAAATGTTTTTCTCTGGAGTTACCCTTTAAGGGGTTAAAAAGCAATCAAAACATCCAATAAAAAATGGCACTGAATAAAACTACAGATAACGACACAAAAAATTAGCCCTCATATATAGAAAAATAAAAGTGTTATAGGGGTCAGAAAAGAACAGTTTTAGCATACAAATTTCGTACAAAAAGTAATAATTTTTTGAAAGTAATAAAATAAAACTGGCGTGGGTGTAAGAGGTTATAATTACAGACCCTTATAACCATACACTGGCGTACCAGATGACTGGCGATGCGGGGCGGATTCTTGTGATGTCATGGCTACGCCCACGCCCAGCCCCCTCAATGCAAGTCTATGGGAGGGGCGTGGCCCCCTACATCTTTCAAACCTGCATGTACTAAAAAGAGAAAATGCGTCACAGGTCTGGTCTAAAAGCGGTAGAACAAAAAAAAATGCTGAATTGATCTTTATGTACCTGTATTTCTTCTAACATTGAGGTTAATAGTGCATGGATGGGAAAACCTGCAAAAATCTCAAATGAAAAGCTGTATTACAGGTCCACAATGGTAAAATATGCATTTTGTAATTCCCCTCCACTGTGGCCAAGGGGTAAGGATCCAGAATGAGGGAACCCAGAATTATTTATTAGGATTTTTGAATCTAGACCATCCCTTTACATGCATTCTCTCACCACTCTGGCCCCTATCTACTCTGGCCCCCATAAAAGGAAGTATTTTTTCCTTAGGTTTTGACATTCTTCTTCACTCCATGTATTGCAGCTCTTTTGTGATCAATCCTTTCCTCATTCTTGCATTAGACCACACTTGCTTCTGGTTTGCTATTTGCTTGTGTTCTGTCTATTATTACCTGTTACAAATAAAAATTGCCTTTAATTACAATTCTGTGATCTAAATATACCTGATTGTTAGCTATGACTATTAGGCTAGGTTCACACTACAGAATTTCTGCCTGCATTTCCGCTTTGAAATTGCAGGCAGAAATTCCGCTTGCTAAAATGTATAGTGTAGTGAATGGGTTTCCGTTCGCAAATTCCCACTTCGGAATTTGCGAACGGAAAATCCACTTGGAAATTTCCACCTGAAGAATGACGTTGCTCTTTCTTCAGGCGGAAATTCTCGCGGAACACATTGCAGTCTATTGGAGTCTATTGGCCGCACTCGGAATCTCCGGGCGGAAATTTTCTGCCCGGAGATTTCGTAGTGTGAACCTAGCCTTACAAACCAGACCTAGAATCTGAGCATCCACGCCAGCCAGGTCAATACTCACGTTTAACCCCTTCATGACCAGATGAATTTTAATTTCTGGCTTATTTTTTTCCCCCCTTAACATTCTAAAATGTTTAACTTTTTTATTTTTTCCCACTGAAGTTTTATTAGGGCTTTTGTTGTACTTTTCATTGGCATACTTTATTTTATTATATAATGTGTTACGGGGCCAGAAGTAAGGCAAATTGGAAAAACATGGAATTGCGCAATTTTGTGGAGCAATAATTTTTCGGACTTTATTCAAGGGTTCAGTATGATTCCAATGATACCAAACTTTGATAGTTTTTGTTAAAATTTATGGTTCAAAAAAACTTGAAAAAGAAAGAAAACCCTGTTCATTGACATGTTTTGACCCCTATAATAGCTAGAGAGCTGGGTTAGGGTTCATTTTTTGCACCATGAGCTGTTGTTTTTAACAGTACCACTTTTGTGTGCTCCATTTCTTCTGGGATTTTTCAGCAATTTTGCCGTTGAAAATTTTTTGCCATTTATTCAGGCCTGGCACTGTAATAAGGTGGACCAAGCTGCTGCGTTAGGGCACACTGGACTACATAGCAGGAAGGGCGGAAAAATTAAGACTTTTCTTTTAACTCACCTGCATTGGGGGGCCACTGGCGCAGCTCACCATTTTAAACGGCCACAGCGGCTGCTGAACACGCAGCATGGTGGCCTCTTTAAATGGGCACTCTCATTAAAACAAATTTTTGCTATTGCACTCCTTATGGTAAATAAAAAATATTTCAAATATACTTTGTTTAATAAAAAAAAATGAAGTTTTCTATGTTTTATTTGTGCTTAAATAAGCTGAAGAGCACATTTTCCCCCATCTCATACACAGACTTTGGACCAAAGCCCAAACACAGGAAGACTAAATTTAGAAAGTTAATTTGTTTTCCCTTAGTCTCCTCAGCAGCACAATGTGGGGTGTCTCCGCCCCTGTGAGCAAATGGGACATGGGATTTTTTAATGATTTAAATAAAGAAACCCTGAGGACCCCCCCCCCCCCCCCCCCCCGGTATAAAGCACCAGGCTCACACTAGAACAGTGAATAAATTATAAAGTAAAAAAATAAGGGAGGGAAGCTTGTGCTGCTGAGGAGACTAAGGGAAAACAAATTCACTTTCTAAATTTAGTCTTCCCTAGCGTCCTCAGCAGCACAATGTGGGGATCTAGCAAGAATCACCCCTAGGGAGGGTTTTCCTGCAATACAGACTGTATAATAGACCTAGCGAAAGTAGTTTTGCTGGATAAAAAGGTATCCAAACTATAATGTTTAAGATAGGTGAGTGGCGAGCTCCAGGTTGCGGACTGGCAAATATGTTCCAAAGGAACGGAATTACACTCTGCCCAGGAGACGGATACAGATCTCGTAGCGTGCGCACTGGTGAACTCTGGTGAAGTTAACCTTCTAGAGGCATAACATAAATTTATGCATTCGCATATCCATCTTGAAATGGATGGTTTAGATGCCTTGGCACCTTTCTTTACACCCTGGAATAAGATGAGAAGATTCTCTGCTTTCCTAAATGATTTGGTTCTTTCTAGGTAAACCTTTAAGTATCTTACCAGATCGAGGGAGGCAATGTCCTTCTGGGAAGATTCAGACTCAGAAAACCTTGGGAGAGAGATAACCTGGTTAATATTTGTGAAGGAGGGAACCTTAGGCAAAAAAGAAGGTAGGAATCTCAGAAGGACTCTGTCCTGAAAGAACACTGTGTAAGGTTCTGCCGCAGCTAGTGCTTGTAGTTCACCAACTCTTTTGGCGGTGGTGACAGCTAGAAGTAGCACCACCTTAAGAGTGAGGAACCTGAGTTCCACTTCTTCTAAAGGTTCAAAAGGTTGAACACATAATTGTTGCAAGACCAATGCCAGATCCCAAGGTGTCACTGGTTTCAGAGATCTAGGACGAATTCTAGTGATGGCCTTGACAAATGACTTTATCACTGGTTCTTGAAGCAGTCGTCTTTGTAAGGCTGCCGAAAGTGCTGCTAGTTGAACCTCAATGGAATTTGGAGAGAGACCTTTGTCAAATCCATCCTGTAAAAATTCAAGAATTGATGGGGTGGATGGAGAAGAAGCATTGATCTTCTTGGTGACACACCAGGAGATAAAAATCTTTCTGATTCTAGCATAGGTCTTGTTGGTTGCCTCACTCCTAGAGTGAGATAGTGTTTCAAGGATGCGGTCCGAAAACCCTCTGGCTTTTAATAAGGACCTATCAACTTCCATGCTGTCAGATTGAGCGTCTTTAGATAGTGGCAGAATTGAGTGCCCTGAGACACAAGATTCTGCCTGACAGGAAGTTTCCAGTACATTCCCTTGCCCATCTGAATGAGCTGGGAGAACAAGGATCTTTTTGGCCAAAATGGAATGATGGCAATTACCGAGGCCTGATCCTGTCTGATCTTCATTAGTACCCTGGGTATCATTGAGATAGGAGGGAATATGTAGGCCAGTTTGAAATTCCACGGAATCGACATGGCATCCAGATAAAGAGGTTTGTCCACTGGATAAAGGGAGCAGAACTTGTCTTGTTTGCGATTGGATCTTGTGGCCATCAGATCTATTTCCGGAAGACCCCAGTGGTCTATGAGCTGAAAGAATATATCCTGGTTCAGAGTCCATTCTCCCGGGACTGTAAGCCCTCTGCTTAGACAGTCTGCTATGATATTGTGAACTCCCCTTATGTGGACTGCAGAAAGCCTGAGAACTCGAGTTTCGGCCCATCAAAAGATCTTCGCCCCCTCTTGAAGCAGTGGAACTGATCTTGTTCCTCCTTGCTTGTTTATGTAGTAAACAGCCGACATGTTGTCCGTCCTTACTTTGACGGCCTGTCCCAGCAGAGAGGGGGCAAAGTGAAGAAGGGCATAGTATATTGCCCTTAGTTCTTTTATATTGGAAGACAGAGGAAGTTCTTCTGCACTCCAACTGCCATTCACCTTTCTCCCTAGCAGGTGGGCTCCCCATCCTGACCCTGAGGCATCTGTCGTCAGGATTGACCACTGAGGTTCTACAAGGGACATTCCGTCCTGGGGGTTCGCCCACCAGCCCAGAGATCTGCGTACTGTGGGAGAAAGCTTCAGACACTTCTCTAGAGAGGAACTCCTCCTGTCCCAAGCCTGGAGAATCTCTGCCTAGAGAGGTCTCATGTGCCAGAGTGCCCATGGGACAGCTTCTACTGAGGAGGATAGGAGTCCTAGGAATCTCATAAGAGTCCACAGTGACGCTTTGCGGGGAACAGGAAGGAATTGATATCCCTTGGATATCCTGTCCTTCTTTGCTGGAGACAGATAGATTCTCATGTTGTGAGAATCTAAATAAAACCCCAGAAAAGTTATTTCCTTCGTGGGAATTAGGTTGGATTTCTGTAGATTCAATACCCAACCTAGACTGTGGAGTAAGTCCAGCGTGGTGGAGATGTGATGGCTGAGCTCTTCTTGAGTCTTGGCTAGTAAAAGCCAATCGTCTAAATAGGGTATGATTCTGATACCCTGTACTCTGAGAATCACCATCATGGATGAAACCACCTTCGTGAATACAAATGGGGCTGTCAAAATGCCAAACGGCAGAACTTTCAACTGTAGGTGATGGTGAACTCCCCTGATAAAGACAGCAATTCTTAGGAATTTCCTGTGCCCTGGAAATATGGGTATGTGAAAATAGGCATCTTTCAGGTCTAATGACGCCATGTAATCATCTCTCAGAATGAGGGACTTTACTGATTTTATAGTCTCCATCCGAAATTTCTTCTTGACTATAAATTGATTGAGAATTGATTGAGAAACCTGAGGTCTATTATTATTATTATTCGCCTCCATTTCCTTCCTGGCTTGGGTACTAGGAACACTGGGGAATATACCCCCCTGCCCCTTTCGTGTAGGGGAACAGGTTCTACCGCAGAACTTGAGATAAGCTCTAGGATGGCTTCCTCCAAAACCTCCTGTTTTGTAGAACCTAGAGAGGGGGATATTAGACACGCTCTCTACTACATTTATCACCCAAACATCTTTTATTAGAGTTTTCCAAGCTTCGAGAAAGAATTGAAGGCGCCCGCCTACAGGTATACTTCTCCCATCAGAATTCTGTCTTTTTTGAGCCTCTGGCTCTAGATGATCCTCTCCTTGTTGATCCTGATCCTCTGCCACATCCAGAACCTCTATATTGCCTGTTACATTGTGGGGATCGATCCCTCTTGGATTGACTATAGCGCCCACGAAAGGACTTCACCGATAATTTAAAGGTTCTTCCCCTTGTCAAAAATCAACTCGAAATACCTAATTCTCGATGCTGAGAGGGGGAAATACCTTATAAAACATAACTTTTAATATAGTACTCTAAAATGCACCACACCTTGTGATAAAGAAAAAGTGCCCAAATTACAAAGCAACACAGAAAGCAGTTACCACATATTATGTGGATTTACGATCAAAGAAAAGCATAACTATTGCCAAATGTCACCCAACGCGTTTCTGCCACTACGTGGCTTCTTCAGGGGAAATGTATGCAATATGCAATAGATAGTAATACTGCTATATAACAAAATATCAATAGAGTATAAAACAAACGGTGTAGTTTGATTCATAGGGAAACACCCGATACACAGTGTATATCCCTTAATTACTTTAGCTCAACCAATAGGGAAACACCCGATACGTAGTGTATATCCCTATTGCCATGGTGTGGCTATCATAACAGGAGGTAAAATCATCCTTCAGGGCAACCTGTAAGTAAAACATAAACATAGAAAAAGGTTTCAATGTGCCATCCGAATTCCATAGTTACTGGCCATTTATAGTATCAATATAAATACCTAGAGAAAAGACACATATTCACAATTTCCAAGTGTTTGCCCGGATACCTATAATAAAGATACAGGGTCCCAATCAATATGGGAGATGCTAGTACCTGCAATACAAACAGTGCGCATCGCACCAGCTATCATACTCACACTCCTGTAGCCACACGTCCGGTTTATGGTACTCAGATGAGCGCGCTAAACCCGCGTTGGCGGGGAGCCATCTGTCTCTGACGGCTGCTTAGCGCTCACTGAGACCATGCCGGCGTCTGTCGTCATATCCTGTTTCCGGCCGGCGCCGCGTCATAGCGCAATGCCCTCTCTGACGACTACAGAGGGCGTTGCTGGATCTGACAGCGGCGTCCGTAGTAACGGAAGCAGTGTGTATTAAAGGGCAATTCGCTTGTTTATAAATAAATAAAGGTATAGTTAAAAGAGCCTGGCTAAGTATTAATATGCACAACAGAGGATAAAGATATCATAATATGAATAGAGCAATTAATTAGGTAATGATTATTTTGCATATGATGAGAAAGTTTATGAAGAGAGGGGGGAAGAAAACCATAAAAACGGGGGTGTAGCATGAGATACCCTTTACTTAGTGAGACAGGTACTGGGTCCCTCAAGGTAAGTTACGCTAAACCCACTCGTTCTCATTAAGGATATATACTTTCCCCACACTCCACACATACAACCATATATATAATATATATAGTGTGTAAAAGATATGCTCAAATTGGAGGAGATCTAAAAAGCAATGCTAACAGAGGGTCCGGACCCAAGGAGGACGACCATTTACACTATGTAACAATAAATCTGAAAGGACCAGGTTATATAAAGAAACTAGTGGTTTCCTTAAATAGAAAGCTCTCCCACCCCCTTTTTTGTTGTTGGGGGGATGCCCTAGTGAATGGTGTTGGGGTTGTTGATGTGGCCCTGAAGAACCTGATCTGGCCCTGTTCTAGCTGTAGCCCCTATCCCTAGGCAGAATTGACGCCCTTATAAGGACGGTCCCGCTCTCGTACCTCCTACTTGGCCTAGTCAATATCCCTAGATAATTCTATCTTGGTGATGCTAACTCAAGAGGCTCACTAAGGCCTCCTCTAACTACCTAGCCATAATCACCAATTGGGGGGGAGAGCAGTATTTATAGGAAACAAGCATAACTGAGTTGGTCGTTCAGGCCTTCAGGGGCCATAGTTCCCAGTTCATAAATCCATCTACACTCTTTACGTAGCAACATCTGATCAAAGTTTCCTCCTCTTATAGGTGGTTTTACTTTTTCAAGTCCAAAAAATTGGATGTTATATTGACAATCCCTGTGGCATTGGTTCATGTGACGGGCCAGAGAAGTATCACGATCATGTCTAACATCCCCCATATGCTCAAGAATACGTTTCTTGAATTCTCGGAAGGTCTTGCCTATGTATTTTTTAGAACAGGGACACACTGCCATGTAAATGATGCCTTTAGTACTGCAATTTATGAAGTCTCTAATGATGTATTGTTTTCTTGTGACTTCACATCTGAAGTTTTTAGTTTTTAATATATAAGGGCAGGCTTTACAATGTCCACACGGATGATTTCCTGTAGGTTTGGGGATTCTATCAAGCCATGTCACATGACCCGATGCCACAGGAGTGAGATGGCTATGAGTCACCATATCTCCTATGTTTCGACCCCTTCTATAGGTGATTTGGGGGAATTCTGGGATGACATCTCTCAAATCCGGGTCCATCTGGAGAATCCCCCAATATTTTTTCAAGATCTCGCGCATTTGTGATGCTCCATTATCAAATGTTGCTATTATTCGCATAGTGGGTGTCATGGTGTCACGATTTTTTGGTGTAAAAAGTGAATCTCTGGGAGTTTGTAAAGCATATTGGTAAGCTGATCGTAAGGCATACTGTGGGTAACCTCTATTTGTAAATCGCCTCCTCAGGTCCTGTGCCTCTCGAACAAAGTCTCCCCTTTCTGAGCAGTTCCTCCTGAGGCGGAGATACTGCCCCCTCGGGATACCCCTTTTTAGGGGTCCCGGGTGGCAGCTCTCCCACCTCAGGAGTGAATTTGTAGCAGTCGATTTCCTGTATACAGTCGTCCGGAGACTCCCGTCACTGTTTTTTTGAATCATAATGTCGAGAAACGGTAAGAATGATGAATTACACTCATATGTAAAAAGTAGGCCTATAGAGTTGATGTTGAGAGATTTTAAAAACTCCTCAAACTGTTCCACAGTACCCTGCCACAGTATGAATATATCATCAATGAAACGAGCCCATAAAAGGGCTCGCTCACTGTATTGTTCCCGAGACTCAACAAAAACTTGAGTGGCCTCCCACCAGCCCAGAGTGAGATTCGCATAGCTGGGGGCACAAGGGCTCCCCATAGCTGTCCCTCTGAGCTGGTGGAAAAAATTGCCATTGAACAAAAAATAGTTGTGTGTAAGTACAAAGTGCAACAGTTCGAGAATAAGGTCGTTATGTGCTCTAAACTGATTACCCCTGAATGCCAAAAAATAGGCTACCGCTCTTAGTCCTATCTCATACGGTATGGATGAGTACAATGCCTCAACGTCAATACTCGTTAATAGGGTGTCAGTTTCAACTGTTATCCCTTCCAATTTCTGAAGAAGATCTGTAGTGTCTCTTGTATATGAAGGGAGGGCCTGTACGAATTCTCTGAGGATCTTATCAATATAAATCCCAACATTTTGAGCAACACCTCCTATCCCTGCCACTATTGGTCGTCCCTTTAGGGGAGAAACCCCTTTGTGGACCTTAGGCAGGGCATAGAAGGTGGGGATGATGGGATTTTTTGGGAGTAGAAATTCATATTCCTGATCGTTTATAAGCTTTCTCGACCTTGCTCGAAGCACAATTGACTGAAGCTCTTTTTTATATGGAACAATCGGATCACCAGGTAGGATTTCATATGTTAATCTATCGTTAAGCAATTTATTACACATGTTGACATATTGTGATCGATCAAGAACCACTATGTTCCCCCCTTTGTCTGCTGCTTTGACTATCAGCTCTTCATTTTTTTGGAGCTGTTGTATCGCTCTACGTTCTTCATAAGTAAAGTTAAGTCTAGATGCAGACAAAGAGGGAATTTCCATTGTTCTAATTTCTTTCGTTATCAATTCCAGGAAGACATCTATATAGGAAGCCTCTCCAATTGGTGGGAAGGATTTATTTTGTAATCTACATGTAGTGAAAGGTCCTTCCCCCTGATTCCTAGAGTTGTCATCAATTAAGGACGCTAGATCTCTTACTGCCGGGAGTTCATTCAAGCCAATGCCAAGTTCTTGGCACTGCTTTCTATCTCGGATCTTATGAAACTTATGCCATTTTAGTTTTCTTGAAAACAAATGGAGGTCCTTGGTCCAATTAAATCTATCAAAGGCCACTGTGGGTACAAATGAAAGACCACGATCAAGGACCCCCACTTGCGCCTGTGTCAAGATATGTTTGGAAAGATTAATCACCTGTAATACTCCTTCATCCCCATCTATTTGCGGGTTTCTCTGACCCTTGTTGGATAAGGGTCCCTGTAGGGTTCTCTCTGATCCCCCCATAAAAAAGGAGGGGGGCCAGAGGACGGTAAGCCAGAGGATGCCGAACCAGATGGATTTTCGTTTGGCCATTCTGAATATGGTTTCCGATTTGTGTCACCCCTACCTCTAGATGGACCTCTTCCGCGTCTCGGGTAATAATTTCCTCGTCCACGTCTACCTCGTGATCCGGTTCTATCGTTTTCATCAGGTTCGGTATCAGATGAGGAGATGTCCGGACGACTGTATACAGGAAATCGACTGCTACAAATTCACTCCTGAGGTGGGAGAGCTGCCACCCGGGACCCCTAAAAAGGGGTATCCCGAGGGGGCAGTATCTCCGCCTCAGGCGGAACTGCTCAGAAAGGGGAGACTTTGTTCGAGAGGCACAGGACCTGAGGAGGCGATTTACAAATAGAGGTTACCCACAGTATGCCTTACGATCAGCTTACCAATATGCTTTACAAACTCCCAGACATTCACTTTTTACACCAAAAAATCGTGACACCATGACACCCACTATGCGAATAATAGCAACATTTGATAATGGAGCATCACAAATGCGCGAGATCTTGAAAAAATATTGGGGGATTCTCCAGATGGACCCGGATTTGAGAGATGTCATCCCAGAATTCCCCCAAATCACCTATAGAAGGGGTCGAAACATAGGAGATATGGTGACTCATAGCCATCTCACTCCTGTGGCATCGGGTCATGTGACATGGCTTGATAGAATCTCCAAACCTACAGGAGATCATCCGTGTGGACATTGTAAAGCCTGCCCTTATATATTAAAAACTAAAAACTTCAGATGTGAAGTCGCAAGAAAACAATACATCATTAGAGACTTCATAAATTGCAGTACTAAAGGCATCATTTACATGGCAGTGTGTCCCTGTTCTAAAAAATACATAGGCAAGACCTTCCGAGAATTCAAGAAACGTATTCTTGAGCATATGGGGGATGTTAGACATGATCGTGATACTTCTCTGGCCCGTCACATGAACCAATGCCACAGGGATTGTCAATATAACATCCAATTTTTTGGACTTGAAAAAGTAAAACCACCTATAAGAGGAGGAAACTTTGATCAGATGTTGCTACGTAAAGAGTGTAGATGGATTTATGAACTGGGAACTATGGCCCCTGAAGGCCTGAACGACCAACTCAGTTATGCATGTTTCCTATAAATACTGCTCTCCCCCCCAATTGGTGATTATGGCTAGGTAGTTAGAGGAGGCCTTAGTGAGCCTCTTGAGTTAGCATCACCAAGATAGAATTATCTAGGAATATTGACTAGGCCAAGTAGGAGGTACGAGAGCGGGACCGTCCTTATAAGGGCGTCAATTCTGCCTAGGGATAGGGGCTACAGCTAGAACAGGGCCAGATCAGGTTCCTCAGGGCCACATCAACAACCCCAACACCATTCACTAGGGCATCCCCCCAACAAAAAATAGGGGGTGGGAGAGCTTTCTATTTAAGGAAACCACTAGTTTCTTTATATAACCTGGTCCTTTCAGATTTATTGTTACATAGTGTAAATGGTCGTCCTCCTTGGGTCCTGACCCTCTGTTAGCATTGCTTTTTAGATCTCCTCCAATTTGAGCATATCTTTTACACACTATATATATTATATATATGGTTGTATGTGTGGAGTGTGGGGAAAGTATATATCCTTAATGAGAACGAGTGGGTTTAGCGTAACTTACCTTGAGGGACCCAGTACCTGTCTCACTAAGTAAAGGGTATCTCATGCTACACCCCCGTTTTTATGGTTTTCTTCCCCCCTCTCCTCATAAACTTTCTTATCATATGCAAAATAATCATTACCTAATTAATTGCTCTATTCATTGTCACGATGCCGGCTGGCAGGAGGTGGATCCTCTGTGCCAGAGAGGGATTGGCGTGGACCGTGCTAGTGGACCGGTTCTAAGTCACTACTGGTTTTCACCAGAGCCCGCCGCAAAGCGGGATGGTCTTGCTGCGGCGGTAGTGACCAGGTTGTATCCACTAGCAACGGCTCAACCTCTCTGACTGCTGAAGATAGGCGCGGTACAAGGGAGTAGACAGAAGCAAGGTCGGACGTAGCAGAAGGTCGGGGCAGGCAGCAAGGATCGTAGTCAGGGGCAACGGCAGGAGGTCTGGAACACAGGCTAGGAACACACAAGGAAACGCTTTCACTGGCACAATGGCAACAAGATCCGGCGAGGGAGTGCAGGGGAAGTGAGGTATAAATAGGGAGTGCACAGGTGAACACACTAATTAGAACCACTGCGCCAATCAGCGGCGCAGTGGCCCTTTAAATCGCAGAGACCCGGCGCGCGCGCGCCCTAGGGAGCGGGGCCGCGCGCGCCGGGACAGGACCGACGGAGAGCGAGTCAGGTACGGGAGCCGGGGTGCGCATCGCGAGCGGGCGCCACCCGCATCGCGAATCGCATCCCGGCTGGAGGCGGTATCGCAGCGCACCGGGTCAGTGGATCTGACCGGAGCGCTGCAGTAGCGAGAGTGTAGCGAGCGCTCCGGGGAGGAGCGGGGACCCGGAGTGCTCGGCGTAACAGTACCCCCCCCCTTGGGTCTCCCCCTCTTCTTAGAGCCTGAGAACCTGAGGAGCAGACTTTTGTCTAGGATATTGTCCTCAGGTTCCCAGGATCTCTCTTCAGGACCACAACCCTCCCAATCGACTAAAAAAAAAGTTTTCCCTCTGACCTTCTTGGAGGCCAGTATCTCCTTTACGGAGAAGATGTCCGAGGAGCCGGAAACAGGAGTGGGAGAAACAAGTTTGGGAGAGAAACGGTTGATGATGAGTGGTTTAAGAAGAGAAACGTGAAAGGCATTAGGAATACGAAGAGAAGGAGGAAGAAGAAGTTTGTAAGAGACAGGATTAATCTGGCACAAAATTTTGAAAGGACCAAGATAGCGTGGTCCCAATTTGTAGCTAGGGACACGGAAGCGGACATATTTAGCGGAGAGCCATACCTTGTCTCCAGGAGAAAAAATGGGGGGAGCTCTTCTTTTTTTATCAGCAAACTTCTTCATGCGTGATGAAGCCTGTAGAAGAGAATTTTGGGTCTCTTTCCATATGGTGGAAAGATCACGAGATATTTCATCCACAGCGGGCAAACCAGAGGGCAAGGGAGTAGGGAGGGGGGGAAGAGGGTGACGGCCGTACACCACGAAAAATGGGGATTTGGAGGAAGATTCAGAGACTCTGAAGTTATACGAGAATTCGGCCCATGGTAGAAGATCTGCCCAGTCATCCTGGCGGGAGGAAACAAAATGCCGTAAATAATCACCCAAGACCTGGTTAATTCTTTCTACTTGCCCATTGGATTGAGGATGATATGCAGAAGAAAAGTTTAATTTAATCTTGAGTTGTTTACAGAGAGCCCTCCAGAATTTTGACACGAATTGGACGCCTCTATCCGAGACGATCTGCGTGGGCAACCCGTGAAGACGAAAAATGTGTACAAAAAATTGTTTTGCCAACTGAGGCGCTGAAGGAAGACCAGGAAGAGGGATGAAATGTGCCATTTTGGAGAATCGATCAACGATCACCCAAACAACAGTGTTGCCACGGGATGGGGGTAAGTCTGTAATAAAGTCCATACCAATCAGAGACCAAGGCTGTTCGGGGACAGGCAGAGGATGAAGAAGACCAGCGGGCTTCTGGCGAGGAGTCTTATCCCGGGCACAGACAGTGCAGGCTCGCACAAAATCCACGACATCCGTCTCCAGAGTCGGCCACCAATAGAAACGAGAGATGAGTTGCACGGATTTCTTGATGCCCGCATGACCTGCGAGATGGGAGGAGTGACCCCATTTGAGGATTCCGAGGCGTTGGCGTGGAGAGACGAAGGTCTTCCCTGGAGGAGTTTGCCTGATGGAGGCTGGAGAAGTGGAGATCAGGCAGTCAGGAGGAATGATGTGTTGCGGAGAGAGCTCTACTTCCGAGGCATCCGAGGAACGAGAGAGAGCATCGGCCCTAATGTTCTTATCGGCAGGCCGAAAGTGAATTTCAAAATTAAATCGGGCAAAGAACAGAGACCACCTGGCCTGGCGAGGATTCAGCCGTTGGGCAGACTGGAGATAGGAGAGGTTCTTGTGATCGGTGTAAATAATAACTGGAAATCTTGATCCCTCCAGCAGATGCCTCCATTCCTCAAGTGCTAATTTAATGGCTAGAAGCTCTCGATCCCCGATGGAGTAGTTCCTCTCCGCCGGAGAGAAGGTCCTAGAAAAAAAACCACAAGTAACAGCATGCCCGGAAGAATTTTTTTGTAGAAGGGCCGCTCCAGCTCCTACTGAGGAGGCATCAACCTCCAATAGGAAGGGTTTAGATGGGTCAGGTCTGGAGAGCACGGGAGCCGAAGAAAAGGCAGACTTGAGCTGTTTAAAGGCGTCTTCCGCTTGAGGAGGCCATGACTTAGGATTGGCATTCTTTTTGGTTAAAGCCACGATAGGAGCCACAATGGTGGAAAAATGTGGAATAAATTGTCTGTAATAATTGGCGAACCCCAAAAAACGTTGGATAGCACGGAGTCCGGAGGGGCGTGGCCAATCTAAGACGGCAGAGAGTTTGTCTGGATCCATTTGTAGTCCCTGGCCAGAGACCAAGTATCCTAGGAAAGGAAGAGATTGGCATTCAAACAGACATTTCTCCATTTTGGCATAAAGTTGATTGTCACGAAGTCTCTGAAGAACCATACGGACATGCTGGCGGTGTTCTTCTAGATTGGCAGAAAAAATCAGGATATCGTCCAGATATACAACAACACAGGAGTATAAGAGATCACGAAAAATTTCATTAACAAAGTCTTGGAAGACGGCAGGGGCGTTGCACAGGCCAAAGGGCATGACCAGATACTCAAAGTGTCCATCTCTAGTGTTAAATGCCGTTTTCCATTCATCCCCCTCTCTGATGCGGATGAGATTATAAGCACCTCTTAAGTCCAGATGTGGGCACCTTGGAGGCGATCAAAGAGTTCACAGATGAGAGGTAGGGGGTAGCGGTTCTTTACCGTGATTTTATTAAGACCGCGGTAGTCAATGCAAGGACGTAGGGAGCCATCTTTTTTGGACACAAAGAAAAATCCGGCTCCGGCAGGAGAGGAGGATTTGCGGATAAAGCCCTTTTTTAAATTTTCCTGGATGTACTCAGACATAGCAAGAGTCTCTGGGGCAGAGAGAGGATAAATTCTGCCCCGGGGTGGAGTAGTGCCCGGGAGGAGGTCAATAGGACAGTCATAAGGCCTGTGAGGAGGTAGAGTCTCAGCTTGTTTTTTGCAAAAAACATCCGCAAAGTCCATATAGGCCTTAGGGAGACCGGTTACAGGGGGAACCACAGAGTCACGGCAAGGAGTACTGGGAACCGGTTTAAGGCAGTCCTTGAAACAAGAGGGGCCCCAACTCTTGATCTCCCCAGTGGACCAATCCAGGGTTGGGGAGTGGTGTTGAAGCCAGGGTAGTCCAAGGAGAATTTCGGAAGTGCAATTGGGGAGGACCAAAAACTCAATTTTCTCGTGATGAGGTCCGATGCACATTAGGAGGGGCTCCGTGCGGAAACGTATGGTACAGTCCAATCTTTCATTGTTAACACAATTGATGTAGAGGGGTCTGGCGAGACTGGTCACCGGGATGTTGAACCTGTTGACGAGAGAGGCCAAAATAAAATTTCCTGCAGATCCGGAATCCAAGAAGGCCATAGTAGAGAAGGAGAAGGTAGAGGCAGATATCCGCACAGGCACAGTAAGACGTGGAGAAGCAGAGTTGACATCAAGGACTGTCTCACCTTTGTGCGGAGTCAGCGTACGTCTTTCCAGGCGGGGAGGACGGATAGGACAATCCTTCAGGAAGTGTTCGGTACCGGCACAGTACAGGCAGAGATTCTCCATGCGGCGTCGTGTCCTCTCTTGAGGTGTCAGGCGAGACCGGTCGACCTGCATAGCCTCCACGGCGGGAGGCACAGGAACGGATTGCAGGGGACCAGAGGAGAGAGGAGTCGGGGAGAAAAAACGCCTCGTGCGAACAAAGTCCATATCCTGGCGGAGCTCCTGACGCCTTTCGGAAAAACGCATGTCAATGCGAGTGGCTAGATGAATGAGTTCATGTAGGTTAGCAGGGATTTCTCGTGCGGCCAGAACATCTTTAATGTTGCTGGATAGGCCTTTTTTAAAGGTCGCGCAGAGGACCTCATTATTCCAGGATAGTTCTGAAGCAAGAGTACGGAATTGTACGGCGTACTCGCCAACGGAAGAATTACCCTGGACCAGGTTCAACAGGGCAGTCTCAGCAGAAGAGGCTCGGGCAGGTTCCTCAAAGACACTTCGAATTTCCGAGAAGAAGGAGTGTACAGAGGCAGTGACGGGGTCATTGCGGTCCCAGAGCGGTGTGGCCCATGACAGAGCTTTTCCAGACAGAAGGCTGACTACGAAAGCCACCTTAGACCTTTCAGTAGGGAACTGGTCCAACATCATCTCCAAGTGCAGGGAACATTGGGAAAGAAAGCCACGGCAAAATTTAGAGTCCCCATCAAATTTATCCGGCAAGGATAGTCGTAGGCCTGAAGCGGCCACTCGCTGCGGAGGAGGTGCAGGAGCTGGCGGAGGAGATGATTGCTGAAGCTGTGGTAGTAGCTGCTGTAGCATCACGGTCAGTTGAGACAGCTGTTGGCCTTGTTGCGCTATCTGTTGTGACTGCTGGGCGACCACCGTGGTGAGGTCGGCGACAACTGGCAGAGGAACTTCAGCGGGATCCATGGCCGGATCTACTGTCACGATGCCGGCTGGCAGGAGGTGGATCCTCTGTGCCAGAGAGGGATTGGCGTGGACCGTGCTAGTGGACCGGTTCTAAGTCACTACTGGTTTTCACCAGAGCCCGCCGCAAAGCGGGATGGTCTTGCTGCGGCGGTAGTGACCAGGTCGTATCCACTAGCAACGGCTCAACCTCTCTGACTGCTGAAGATAGGCGCGGTACAAGGGAGTAGACAGAAGCAAGGTCGGACGTAGCAGAAGGTCGGGGCAGGCAGCAAGGATCGTAGTCAGGGGCAACGGCAGGAGGTCTGGAACACAGGCTAGGAACACACAAGGAAACGCTTTCACTGGCACAATGGCAACAAGATCCGGCGAGGGAGTGCAGGGGAAGTGAGGTATAAATAGGGAGTGCACAGATGAACACACTAATTAGAACCACTGCGCCAATCAGCGGCGCAGTGGCCCTTTAAATCGCAGAGACCCGGCGCGCGCGCGCCCTAGGGAGCGGGGCCGCGCGCGCCGGGACAGGACCGACGGAGAGCGAGTCAGGTACGGGAGCCGGGGTGCGCATCGCGAGCGGGCGCCACCCGCATCGCGAATCGCATCCCGGCTGGAGGCGGTATCGCAGCGCACCGGGTCAGTGGATCTGACCGGAGCGCTGCAGTAGCGAGAGTGTAGCGAGCGCTCCGGGGAGGAGCGGGGACCCGGAGCGCTCGGCGTAACATTCATATTATGATATCTTTATCCTCTGTTGTGCATATTAATACTTAGCCAGTCTCTTTTAACTATATCTTTATTTATTTATAAACAAGCGAATTGCCCTTTAATACACACTGCTTCCGTTACTACGGACGCCACTGTCAGATCCAGCAACGCCATCTGTAGTCGTCAGAGAGGGCGTTGCGCTATGACGCGGCGCCGGCCGGAAACAGGATATGACGACAGACGCCGGCATGGTCTCAGTGAGCGCTAAGCAGCCGTCAGAGACAGACGGCTCCCCGCCAACGTGGGTTTAGCGCGCTCATCCGAGAACCATAAACCGGACGTGTGGCTACAGGAGTGTGAGTATGATAGCTGGTGCGATGCGCACTGTTTGTATTGCAGGTACTAGCATCTCCCATATTGATTGGGACCCTGTATCTTTATTATAGGTATCCGGGCAAACACTTGGAAATTGTGAATATGTGTCTTTTCTCTAGGTATTTATATTGATACTATAAATGGCCAGTAACTATGGAATTCGGATGGCACATTGAAACCTTTTTCTATGTTTATGTTTTACTTACAGGTTGCCCTGAAGGATGATTTTACCTCCTGTTATGATAGCCACACCATGGCAATAGGGATATACACTACGTATCGGGTGTTTCCCTATTGGTTGAGCTAAAGTAATTAAGGGATATACACTGTGTATCGGGTGTTTCCCTATGAATCAAACTACACCGTTTGTCTTATACTCTATTGATATTTTGTTATATAGCAGTATTACTATCTATTGCATATTGCATACATTTCCCCTGAGGAAGCCACGTAGTGCCCGGTGCCCGCGATTGCGACATTAATTAAAAATGGGGGCCGGCCCTGCAACGTCCTAGGCCAGCGCATCGGCACTGATCCTTTACTTACTGCCCTGGGCGAGGTCACGTGGGGTGGGGCAGCGTAGAGTGTAGGAAGCTCCTCCCCCTGCCGGAAAGAGCAGCATAAGCGTTCATATTCTGTGAAGGCCCACGCCCGCCACATTTAAAATATTACTGTGGCTGCCTGAGGTGCTATCGGCGGTCATTAGGTCTGCCCAATCCAGAGTCTGCCCCAAAAAGGTACCGACCTGCGTGCAGTGAAATATTAGACATATGCCATCTAGGTACATGGAAAAGCTAGGTGAGAAATTGTCACCTAGCTTTTTTGTGCTCCTGAATGGCATATCTGCTTATATTAGCACAACTATTATAAAAAGATTTGCCTGTAACTTTTAGTCAAATCTGTCTATAATAGTGAGCTAATATGCCATTCAGGAGCATGGAAAACTTTTCTGTGATCTTTAGTGCCATTTTTGCTTATGGGAGTTATGGGAGCTGTAGTCTTACAACAGCTAGCCAGCGCCGCCCGCTAGCTGTTGCAAGACTACAACTTCCAGCATGCCCTTACAGTGAGCACATGCTGGGAGATGTAGTTGCAACAGCAAACGGGCAGGTGACTTGAGGCGGGGGGGGGGGGGGGGGGGGTGGACAGCGCCAAAATGGAGCTTCGATTGTGTAGGCAGAAGTTCTTGCACCAGCCCCGTGTTTATGTCGTTGACTATGGGGGCTATTGCATTACATTGATTCATGTAATCGTCACCCAATTGCTAAAGGCAGCATTCAGCAATCACCAATCCAATGGGCTACAAGACCATCGCCAAATAGCTTGGTGAGTAGTTTACTGCAGTTGGTGCGATTATTCACAAATGGAAGAAACATAAAATAACTGTTAAGTGACTTTGGCTGTCTGGGCATGCTGGGAGTTGTAGTTTTGCAACATCTGGAGGGCCACAGTTTGGAGACCACTGACTTTCCACTGGCCCTTCAGATGTTGCAGAACTACAACTCCCAGCATGCCTTGACAGTCTCAGCATGCTGGGAGTTGTAGTTCTGTAACATCTGGAAGGGTACAGTTTGGAGACCACTATACAGTTGTGTCCAAACTGTAGCGCTCCAGATGTCAATTCAAAGCATACCGAGAGTGTGGGAGTTGTAGTTCAGCAACATCTGGCCCTTCACATGTTGCCAAACTACAACTACCAGCATGCCTGGGCAGTCTGGGCATGCTTGGAGTTGAACTTTTGCAACATCTGAGGGCTACAGTTTGGAGACCACTACACAGTGGTCTCCAAACTGTTCTCCTCCAGTTGTTGCATAACTACAACTCCCAACATGCCCTTCAGCTTTCTGGGCATGCTGGGAGTTGTAGTATTGCAACAACTAGAGGCACACTGGTTGGGAAACATTGTCTGTTTCCTAACTCAGTGTTTCCCAGCCCGTGTGCCTCCTGCTGTTGCAAAACTATAACTCCCAGCATGCACTGAAACACCATGCATGCTGGGAGTTGTAGTTTTGCAATAGCTGGAGGCACATGGGTTGGAAACACTGCCGTAGTCTGTTACCTAACACATTGTCTCCAAACCAGTGTGCCTCTAACTGTTGCATAACAACATCTCCCAGCATGCACGGTCCGTAGTCTGTTCTAGTTTTGCCCCCCCCCCCCCCCCCCCCGGTACATTCACACGGGCGGAGGTTTACAGCAAGTTTCCATCTTCAAGTTTGAGATGCGGCAAATTTTCCGCTGCAGCGGGAGACTCACTGTAAACAGCCGCCCGTGTGAATGTACCCTAAAAACACTACACTACACTTACCTATATAAAGAGTAAAACACATATATAAAAACATCTTGTACATCAGTTTTTCCAAAACGACGCCTCCAGCTGTTGCAGAATAACAACTCCCAGTATTGCCGGACAGCCATTGACTGTCCAGGCATGTTGGGAGTTTTGCAACAGCGGGCGGCACCCTGTTTGGGGAAAACTGACGTACAGTATTTTTGGTATGGGAGGCAAGTGTAACGCTTGCATCCGGATACACCCTATGAAAATCCCTAATTTAAGCCTCAAATGCGCATGGCGCTCTCTCACTTCGGAGCCCTGTCATATTTCAAGGCAACAGTTTAGGGCCACATATGGTGTATTTTCGTACTGTGGAGAAATTGTGCTACATATTTTTGGTGGCTTTTTCTCCTTTTACCCCTTATGAAAAGGTAAAGTTGGGGTCTACACCAGAATGTTAGAGTAAAAATGTTAAATTTTTTACACTAACATGCTGGTGTTGCCCCATACTTTTCCTTTTCACAAGAGGTAAAAGGAAAAAAAGACCCCAAAATTTGTAACACAATTTCTCCCCAGTACGGAAATACCCCATATGGATGTAAAATGCTCTGCGGGTGCAGAACAAGGCTCAGGAGTGAGAGTGCACTATGTACATTTGGGGCCTAAACTGGTGATTTGCACAGGGGTGGCATAAGCGCAAAAAAAATTAATAACCACATGTGACCACATTTTGGAAACTACACCCCTCACGGAACGTAAGAAGGGGTGCAGTGAGCATTTATACCACACACTTATAGCAGATATTTTTTGGAACAGTGGTCCAAAAATATAATTTTTTATTTGTACAGCCCACTGTTACAAAGATCTGTCAAACGCCAGTGGGGGGTAAATGCTCACTGCACCCCTTATTACGTTCCTTGAGGGGTGTAGTTTGCCAAATAGTATGCCATGTGGGGTGTTTTTCACTGTTCTGGCACCATGGGGGGGGGGGGGCTTCCTAAATGAGACATGCCCCCCAAAAACCATTTCAGCAAAATACACTTTCCAAAGGCCCAATGTCGCTTCTTCCCTACTGAGCCCTCTAGTGCACCAGAAAAGAGGTGGTCTCAACTGGCAGGCAGTAGGTGCTCAACCCCAAATGCGGGGGAGCAGATGCTGCCTTTGTGGTCTGTTGCTAAGGGTGATCCCCAGCATAAAAATGCATACCATGGGGGATGCCTGCAACAGACTACAAGTGCCACAATGGCATCCTACACCAGACAGGTGGTATGGATGTGTAACAATTAGAATACAAAACAGGAATATAGGTGCACTACTGTGGTAGATGTGAACAATGACATTGGCTAACCCTCAACACTGATGTTAAAATTGAGATATTCGCCAGTATATTCTTAGATGAAGGACATACCAGAGCCCGCACACCAATGCCAAGGTTTCTCAAGTGGCACGGGACCTAACACTAACCTACCTGTGCGTGATAAGCAAAACCAGGGGCCAGTGGGCAATTACGGCAGAATTAATTCCGGCTCACAGCCTCCTCCCAGGTTACCTCCAGTGTGGCTAGGCACACATACAATGGGAGGAGGGAGGCAGACTATTAGCCCCATCCAATTTGGTTAATATTTTGCCGGCCTCACAGAATGACCTTAATGCTGCCTATAATAGTAATAAAGGCGCATTAAATGTGGAGTTTTTGCATCTCCAAGTATAAGATTTAAACAACAAAAAAGAGGTGGTTTCAACTGGCAGGCAGGAGGTGCTCAACCCCAAATGCGGGGGAGCAGATCCTTCCCTTGTGGTCTATTGCTAAGGGTGATCCCCAGCATAAAAATGCATACAATGGGGGATGCCTGCAACAGTCTACAAGTGCCACAATGGCATCCTACACCAGATAAATGGTCTGCTGTAATTCCCCACGGACCCCTGGTTTTGCTTATCACGCACAGGTAGGTTAGTGTTAGGTCCTGTGCCACTTGAGAAACCTTGGCGTTATTGTGCAGGCTCATGTATGTCCTTCATATAAGGATATACTGGCGAATGTCTCAATTTTAACATCAGTGTTGAGGGATAGCCAATGTCATTGTTCGCATCTACCACAGTAGTGCACCTGTATTCCTGTATTGTATCCCTCTAGTGCACCCACAGATCACTTTACATCCACATATGAGGTATTTCCTTACTCGAGAGAAATGGGTTTTTAAATTTGGGGGGACATTTCACCTATTAGCCCTTGTAAAAATGAAAAATTTGGGGTAACATCAGCATTTCATGGCACCATAGGGGCTTCCTAAATGTGACATGCCCCGCAAAAACCATTTCAGAAAAATTTATTCTCCAAAATCCCATTGTCGCTCCTTCTCTTCTGAGCCCTCTAGATTAGGTATTTGCTTACTCTAGAGAAATTGGGTTACACATTTATTATTGTTTTTCTCCTTTTACCCCTTGTTAAAAAAAAAAATTAAGTATGGGTCTACAAGAACATGTTAGTGTAAAAAATGAAGATTTTGAATTTTCGCCTCCAATTTGCTGCTATTCCTGTGAAATACCTGAAGGGTTAACAAACTTTCTGAATGTCATATTGAATACGTTGAGGGGTGCAGTTTTCATAATGGGGTCCATTGTAGGGTATTTCTAACATAAAAACCCTCAAATTCACTTCAAAACTGAACTGGTCCCTGAAAAATTCAGATTTTGAAGTTTACTTGAAAAATTGGAAAATTGCTGCTGAACTTTGAAGTATTTTGATGTCTTCAAAAAGTAAAAACATGTCAACTTTATGATGCAAACATTTTGCATTTTGGTATGTCTATTGGTATGTCTATTTTCCTTACAAGCAGAGTGCTTCAAAGCTATAAAAATGCAAAATTTTCTAATTTTTCATTACATTTTGGAATTTTTCACCAAGAAATGATGCAAGTATTGACAAAAATTTACCACTAACATAAAGTAGAATATGTCACCAATAGACTATCTCGAAATCAAATTTATAAGTATAAAGTGATAAAGGTCAAATTTGCAAAAAATGCTCCCGTCCTTAGGGTCATAATGGGCTCTGTCCCCAAGGACAAAACATAAAAAGACAGCTGTACACTCACTACTTTACATTGCAGCAGAATTTTTCATTGTTGTCTTCAGTTTCTTCAGTGTTGTCACATGAAAAGATAGAATTAAATATTTTAAAAAATGTGAGGTGTGGACTCACTTATGTAAGATACTGCGTGTATATATATATATATATATATATATATATACATATATATACATATATATATATATATATATATATATATATACATATATATATATATATATATATATACATATATATACACATATATATATATATATATATATATATATATATGTCATGATTCGGCTGGCTGGAGGTGGATCCTCTGTGCCAGAAAGGGATTGGCGTGGACCGCATCGGTGGACCGGTTCTCAGTTGCTCCTGGTATTCACCAGAGCCTGCCGCAAAGCGGGATGGTCTTGCAGCAGCGGTAGCAACCAGGTCGTATCCATCGGCAACGGCTCAACCTCTCTGACTGCTGAGATAAGCGCGGTACAAGGGAGTAGACAAGAGCAAGGTCGGACTTAGCAGAACGTCAGGGCAGGCAGCAAGGATCGTAGTCAGGGGCAACGGCAGGAGGTCTGGAACACAGGCTAGGAACACACAAGGAAACGCTTTCACTGGCACAATGGCAACAAGATCCGGCAAGGAAGTGCAGGGGAAGTGAGGTATAAGTAGGGAAGTGCACAGGTGAAGGTACTGATTAAAACCTCATGCGCCAATCAGTGGCGCACTGGCCCTTTAAATCGCAAAGACCCGGTGCGCGCGCGCCCTAAGGAGCGGGGCCGCGCGCGCCGGGACAGCACAGACGGGGAACGGGTCTGGTAAGCGAGTCGGGATGCGCATCGCGAGCGGGCGCGTCCCGCATCGCGAATCGCATCCCGGCTGGGAACATTATCGCAGCGCACATGGTCGGCAGGTCTGACCGGGGCGCTGTGAATAGGAGAACGCTGTGAGCGCTCCGGGGAGGACCCGGAGTGCTCGGCGTAACAATATATATATATCTCAAAGACAGCATAACTGTAAGACTATTTCTAGGTATAATACTATACACCTCTACATAATAGTCATACAGGTATCTTCTCAGTCAAACTAGACTACCCTGTAGACTTTTGATATGGACTGCTATTAGGGCTAAAAGGTTTCTTTCTGCTAAAGACATTATGCAGGATAGTTTCCACAAGAGTGTATGTGACTTTGCGCTCCCCTGGCGATGTATGAAAAGTTATGTTGTTTTGTTGCCTTTGCTAATTTTAGTCTAGTCTTATTCCGAAATATGCTCAGGGTTTCCAAAACTGTTCTGAGTGCTCTCCTTTGTGAGGACTGATTTAATTAACAAACTGGTGGATGCCCACTCTGTAATCAAAAATGCCTTGCCATCGGTTCGAGTTTACTACCATTGTAGTAGGATATTGTCATGTATCAAAAGAGGCATGGACTCAAGGGACAGGGACATAATACTCCCCCTTTATAAAGCGTTGGTACGGCCTCACCTTGAATATGCTGTTCAGTTTTGGTCACCTGTCCATAAAAGGGAAACTGTGGAGCTGGAAAGGGTGCAGAGACGCACGACTAAACTAATATGGGGCATGGAACATCTTAGCTATGAGGAGCGATTAAAGGAGTTACAATTGTTTAGTCTTGAGAAGAGACGTCTAAGGGGGGATATGATAAACGTATATAAGTATATTAATGGCCCATACAAAAAATATGGAGAAAAACTGTTCCAGGTTAAACCCCCCCAAAGGACGAGGGGGCACTCCCTCCGTCTGGAGAAGAAAAAGTTTAGTCTCAAGGGGTAACACACCTTCTTTACCATGAGAACTGTGAACTTATAGAACAGTCTACCTCAGGAACTGGTCACAGCAGGAAAAATTAACAGCTTTAAAACAGCATTAGATACATTCCTGGAACAAAATAACATTAATGCTTTATGAAGAAATATAAAATCCCATCCCTTCCCCAATATTGCGCCACACCCCTACCCTTCAATTCCCTGGTTGAACTTGATGGACATATGTCTTTTTTCGACCGTACTAACTATGTAACTATGTAACCATTTTAACCTCTTAAGGATGCAGGGTGTACCTGTACACCATGTGCCCGATCCTGATCTATAACATGGGGTCGGTCCCGTGTCATAGCGGGTCGGTCCCGGCGGCTAATGAAAGCCAGGACGCTGGGCTAAAAGCCTGTGGCACCTATCGTTGTACCACGCACTATTAACCCTTTAGACGCGGCGTGCAAAGTTGATCGCCGTGTCTAAAGTAACAAAAATAAACTTCCGGCAGCTCAGTCGGGCTGATCGGGACCATCATGGTGAAATCACGATGTCCCGATCAGCTAGAACGCGAGCGGAGGGACCCTCCACTCGCGTTCTAGCTGATCGGGACATCGCGATTTACCTGCCTCCAGTGCGTCCAATCGGCGATTGTTTGCTCCAAGCCTGAAATCCAGGCTTGAGCAATCAATCGCCGACAATACTGATCATTGCCATTTTAATGCATGGCAGTGATCTGTGTGGAAGATCAGTGTGTGCAGTATTATAACCACAAGAAAGAAATATAATATGGCAAAAGCAAAAATTGTGAAAAAAAGTTAATAAAGATCATTTAACCCCTTCCCTAAGTAAGAATCACCCCCCCCCCTTTTCCCATTTAAAAAAAAAATAAAATGTAAATAAAAATAAACATATGTGGTATTGCCGCGTGCGTATAAACAAAGAGGTGGGGAGTGAATATATTAAAACGTAGCTTTTACTAATATACGTAAAATATTTCCTACATCAAAAATGCAGTGCCAGACAAACAAAACACCAATTGATCTCAGGATGTGGATGGATCCATGGACCGACTGTCTCCCATCCAGAGCATGAGATCTATAAGAACGTATTAAACAATGTCCCACAGTAAGTGTGACTGACAACTTATTAGCAACAGCACAAAATCTCTCTAAACTGTAAGGTATCAATTATTCAGCAAGATTTCTCTATCAGTTATTCATCAAGATTTCTCGACGCGTTTCTGCCGAGATGCATCGGCGTCCTCAGGGGAAATCTCTGTAAATTATTTACTTATTTATAGATATATGAGATATTTGATAGCTGATTATACAAATCAAATGAGAAAAATCTCCCTATCAACCAGAACAAGTCCGATGCTTATAATAGCAAGCATACTAGTATGTAGACCATATTGCTGTGGGAATTGAACCGCAGGTCTTCAGGTACCTAGAAAGAAGAAAGGCAAAATATAGAATAGGGAGTACCTAAACTTGGGCGATAATCACCATCTCCCCCCATAGCATTTTACTCACATACAGACAATGCTGTCAAGGTACACCTGCATAAAAACACAAAAAGAAAAGATGCTGTTCACTCCGTGTCCTGTAAAGAAAACCATAGAAGCCACTTGTGCCTCCTATGCTGGTTACTCACGATTCAGTAGTCCGGCCCTCAGATAGTGCGGTGATGTGCAAACCTGCCTACAGCAGGGAGCCGCGATCCCCGGCTTCACTGCACACCCCGCCTGTCTGTGGCGTCTGACGTAATATCCAGTCGCTCGGATGCATGCGTCAGAAGGCTGCGCCCCGTCAGTTGCCTATGATAGGTGCGGCCCAGGATATCTATGCGCATGCGTAGTAGTAGCAGCGAACTCGGTCACTAAATAGCTAAGTGTCAAAACTGGTCTTGTCAGTATGGCATATCCCTTATCTCAGGATATTTAAAGTACAGTCAAAGAGACTGGTAAGTTTCCAGGAGTGTATGGTAAATAGTCAGTTAAAGTTGTGGCAGTTGTGGACTCTCAGATTTTACTTAACTTGACGAGAACAAAATATACATGATGTGATAAAAAATATTAAAATTATAAAGTGAAGAAAAAATCATGTACATGGTTTTAACTATATATATGTTGGAATATGATGGCCACAGGTGTGGAGGTCACCAAGTGATGTGAACACTGAGCACCCATTAAATAAATAGGGTGCTAGTGCCACTGTTCTTAGGGGTGTCACAACGCATCGGCAACCCCCACAAGTGTGTACCATCTAAAGTATAGGATATGAAACTCATAAACCAACATAAAAAATATGTATAATAATGGGGGGCAAAACATGGGATTACAGCAAGTTAGAGCAGAGGGGGTTGATGGGAATGTTGTCTCTCGTTTGTTCCAACTACCCAAATCAATGCATTTAACTGGACAAAAGATCTCCATTTATTTATAAAGGAAACTTAAATGGAAGAAGTTCTTTAAGCAAAGGGACAGAAGGGAGTGCATGGAGTTGGGTACTGGTATTAATGAATTGCCTGCCATTAGGGATTTAACATCCCTATTGGACGATAATGAACATCCGAGAGGGGAAGGGCCCTTCACCTCTTTGAAACTGACATCTAAAATATTTCCGCCAGTCTCTGAGACTTCCTGTCTGGACGTCTTTCTGGAGCTAGTTCTCCGTGACATTAGGAGTCTATCTTCCTCCCCCTTGTCGGCAATGAGACAGAATCTATTCAGGTCAGAAAAACAAGCATTAAAACAACTGCAAGAAAATCAAGACCTTGCCAAAAAATCAGCCGACAAGGGGGGGAACATAGTATTCCTAGATCGACCTCAATATGTAACTATTTGCCAGAAACTCTTGAATGACAGACATACTTACGAGATACTTCAAAATGATCCCACCAATCTATATAAAAAAAACAATTGGTGGAGATCATTACTCGAGCAAAAAATGAAAAACTACTCAGTGAAACAGAGTGTGATTTTCTTGTACCTAGATTACCGTTGATAGCAACTTTTTACGCCTTACCAAAGATCCACAAGGGGACGGCCCCCTTAAAGGGCCGTCCCATTGTATCGGGGATAGGGAGCCTCAGTCAGAATGTAGGGATCTACATTGATAAGGCACTGCAGGAGTTCGTGGTGGCCTTACCATCGTATACACGTGATACGATGGATCTCCTACAAAAACTAGAAGGCCTCACGGTGGAGAAGAACACATTACTAACGAGTATCGACATCGAGGCTCTCTATTCATCGATTCCCCACGAGGTTGGATTAAAAGCAATATCGTATTATCTGTCATTTAGAGGTGTACATCTAGAGGCACATAGTAGGTTGGTCTTACAACTACTTGAATACATTCTTACACAGAACTATTTCTTATTTGAGGGCAAGATCTTTCACCAGCTCAGGGGCACAGCTATGGGGAGCCTGTGTGCCCCCACATATGCTAATTTTCTCCTGGGCTGGTGGGAGGCCACCAGTGTTTTTAATGATGAAAGAGAACACTTTAGTGAACTGGCCCTATTTTGGGCCAGATTCATTGATGACATCTTCATTCTTTGGTATGGTTCTCATGATCAGTTCGTGACCTTTGTGGACTCTCTGAATCGAAATGATTTTGGATTATTTTTTACGTATGAGACTAATACAACACAACTTGCCTTCTTGGACATATCCATACAAAAAGAATCAGATGGCATTAATAGCACGAACATCCATACAAAACCCACTGCCACTAACAGTCTCCTGAGGTGGGAGAGCTGCCACCCGGGCCCCCTGGGGATCCCAAGGGGGGCAGTATCTCTGCCTTAGGAAGAATTGCTCCAAACATGAAAACTTTGTAAGGGAAGCTAAAAAATTGAGAACACGCTTTAGAGATAGGGGCTATCCCGATCACGTCTTGGCATCAGCATACAGAAGGGCAGTTGAGACCCCCAGACAGACTCTCTTACTACCAAAACAACATGTGGAGGGGCAACATCACACAAGAATAATAGCTACATTTGATGAATATGCCCCCCAAATTAGAGGGCATTGGAATATCCTCAAAATGGACAATGACCTTGCTGGGGATATCTCAGATATACCACAGGTGATATATAGGAGAGGCCGTAACCTAGGTGATATTTTAACACACAGTCACCTAGCACTCGATCTAAGATCACGGGAAACATGGTTGGATAGGGCCTCAAGACCCTTAGGTACATACCCTTGTGGACGATGTAAAGCCTGTCCCCATATTTCTAAGACAAACCATTTTTTCACACCTGGAAATATGAGGAAAAACAGACAATTCATCAATTGTAACTCCCGCTTTATTATCTATATCGCCACATGTGAATGTGGCCTTAGATATATTGGCAAGACAATTAGAGAGTTGAAAAGGCATGTGTTGGAACATCTGGGGGACATTCGTCATAATCGTGATACCCCCCTAGCGAGACACATCAATGGGACACATGCAGGAAATCATCAAAACCTTACATTTTTTAGAATTGAGAGAGTTTTACCATGTTCAGAAGGAGAGTCGATGGATACATACGTTGGATACTGTCCACCCAGCAGGCCTGAATGAACAAATTAATTTTGCTTGTTTCTTATAATATATACACGGTCTCCATACTGCGGTGACAGCTAGGCAGATAGTGAAGGTCTTAGATGGCCTTCCAAGTTAGTGTCACCATCATGAGTTAGTGGATTCTAGGTCACACAGGAGGTTGGAGAGCGGGACTGCTCTTTTTAGGGCTGATCATCCTGCCTAGGAATAGGGCCGCTAAGTTAGTGTAAGGTCTAATAGGTCCCCATAGGCCCATGTTTAACCAGCCTCCCTTCATACCCCTGTTAGGGCCACCCAGCCCATGGAGACCGTGTTTCCCTTGGTCCTGCTATCCCACATCCCCATCAACCCCCTCTGCTCTAACTTGCTGTAATCCCATGTTTTGCCCCCCATTATTATACATATTTTTTTATGTTGGTTTATGAGTTTTATATCCTATACTTTAGATGGTACACACTTGTGGGGGTTGCCGATGCGTTGTGACACCCCTAAGAACAGTGGCACTAGCACCCTATTTATTTAATGGGTGCCCTGTGTTCACATCACTTGGTGACCTCCACACCTGTGGCCATCATATTCCAACATATATATAGGTAAAACCATGTACATGATTTTTTCTTTACTTTATAATTTTAATATTTTTTATCACATCATGTATATTTTGTTCTCGTCATGTTAAGTAACAACAACTGCCACAACTTTAACTGACTATTTACCATACACTCCTGGAAACTAACCAGTCTCTTTGACTATACTTTAAATATCCTGAGATAAGGGATATGCCATACTGACAAGACTGTGAGATACTTTGCCAGTTTTGACACTTAGCTATTTAGTGACCGGGTTCGCTGCTACTACTACGCATGCGCATAGATATCCTGGGCTGCACCTATCATAGGCAAGTGACGGGGCGCGGCCTTCTGACACATACATCCGAGCGACTGGATATTACGTCAGACGCCACAGACAGGCGGGATGTGCGGTGAAGCCGGGGATCGCGGCTCCCTGCTGTGGCTTCTATGGTTTTCTTTACAGGACACGTAGTGAACAGCATATTTTCCTCTTGTGATTTTTTGCAGGTGTACCTTGACAGCATTGTCTGTATGTGAGTAAAAGGCTATGGGGGGAGATGGTGATTATTGCCCAAGTTTAGGTACTCCCTATTCTATATTTTGCCTTTCTTCTTTCTAGGTACCTGAAGCCCTGCGGTTCTATTCCCACAGCAATATGGTCTACATACTAGTATGCTTGCTATTATAAGCATCGGACTTGTTCTGGCTGATTGGGAGATTTTTATCATTTAATTTGCATAATCAGCTATCAAATATCTCATATATCTATAAATAAGTAAATAATTTACAGAGATTTCCCCTGAGGACACCAATGCATCTCGGCAGAAACGCGTCGAGAAATCTTGCTGAATAACTGATAAAGAAATCTTGCTGAATAATTGATACCTTACGGTTTAGAGAGATTTTGTGCTGTTGCTAATAAGTTGTCAGTCACACTTACTGTGGGACATTGTTTAATACGTTCTTATAGATCTCAAGCTCTGGATGGGAGACAGTCGGTCCATGGATCCATCCAGATCCTGAGATCAATTGGTGTTTTGTTTGTCTGGCACTGCATTTTTGATGGAGGAAATATTTTACGTATATTAGTAAAAGCTACGTTTTAATATATTCACTCCCCACCTCTTTGTTTATATACTATGAGATTTATTTTGTTTTTGCACTGGCTGGGTGCTTTGGTCGTCTGCTGGACCCTGTATTGAGCAGTTTATAGTTTACATATTGCCGCGTGCGGAAATGTCCGAACTATAAAAATATATAATTAATTAGACTGCATGGTCAATGGCGTACGTGCAAAAAAAATTCCAAAATAGTGTATTTTTGGTCATTTTTTATATCATGATGTTGATGACATACTAGTCGTCTGGGATTCCCCTGAAGAACAGTTTTTTGAATTTGTGGCTTATCTCAATCAGATTAATAGAGAAAACATGTTGTTTACTGTCGTGTTTGGGGGTATGGAACTTGACTTTTTGGATGTGAAGCTCAGAGTAGTGGATGGTGTACTCACTACTGAGGGCTATCGTTGACCCACCGATAGGAATGCTTTGCTCCACTTCCACAGTTCCCACCCCCAACACGTTAAACAAAGTATTCCATATTCCAAGTTTCTCCGGCAACGCAGAATTAATAGTGAGGATCGAGTATTTGAAGTCCAAGCCCAAGAGTTAAAAGAACGCTTGTTAGTTAGTAAGTACCCCTTGAATGTCATTGAAGCCAGCCTTATTAAAGTTCAATCCCTCAACAGAACCCAACTTTTACTCCAGAAGAAAAGAGGTGGGGTCTCCCCTAAGAGATTTGCTTTCTCTTTAGCAAACTCCATCATGAACCAAACTGTAACTAATGCCATATCCCGCAATTGGTTCATCTTGGAGTCTGACCCTGATCTCCAAGAAGTCGTTCAGAACCCCCCTCTTATCGCCTTCTGCAAGAATTTAACCATTGTAGAAAAATTTAAAATGTCAGATAACAGGGACCATCAAACATCAGGGACGCAGCGGCTAACCAGCCAAGCACCTGGAGGCAATTACCCCTGTTGGTCTTGCCCCCATTGTACACATATGCTCACAGGCAACATTGTTAAGTTAGGGGGCTTATTCCATACTATCATAGAGCTCATAACGTGCAGGTCCACATACGTTGTATATGCTCTTGTATGCCCTTGCGGCAGGTTCTATGTGGGCAAGACCATCAGGCAGCTCCAAGTCCATTTCCGTGAGCATGTACTCTCTATTCGGACCAGGACTGGCGCTCCCAGATTTATTGTCCACATGAACAAAGCACTTGGTGGAGCCAATACCAATCTTAAATTTTTGGTATTGGAAAAGGTTTTCCCCTCCAGAATGAAGGTGACCATAATAGAGTCCTCCTCCAAAGGGAAGGCCATTGGATTGCTCAGCTGAATACCACTGGCAACATAGGGTTAAATGACCGTAATGAATATAGGTCTTTTCTTTAATCATTTTCTATCATTGTGCTTTTATATATGTTATTCCTATGTATTTACTTTGCTGGATGTTCATCTTGTTCTGTATAAGGTCATTAGACCGCCCGCACTGTCACATGATTTTGTTGTGTACCAGGTTGCTATGCGACTGTAGCACGCCACCCCTATGAATAGGGATGCGACACGCACAGACGCTGTTCTGGCTCGAGGAAGTGCGCAAGGCGCACCAAACCACTTGTTTCGGTTACCCCGTCCTCCACCACGGCTCGCCGCCTTTAACCTGTATCCTGTCACCGTCGTGTGAATAAGGAGTACCTGCTTGGTGAGTGTCACCTTCTTATGTCTCTTTACTTGTTGGATGTCTGTCTTTTGCCTGGCTGAGCACCACCGTTGCTGGCATCATTGTCAAGTGTGTCCCGCAGTGCTTCTCCGCTTGTCTCTGTGTGCTTAGTCTCGTATGTGCTGGCTTCTCTTCTCTGCTGCATCTCTTTAATTATTTAGTTTGCATAACCTTATGGCTTGTCATTCTTGGTTTTTCAATTTCAATGGACAGCAATGCAAATGTAAATACATTTTATGTCAGATAATTTGTTATTTTCTACATATTCCTGACTTTGGAGGATGCCTCCAACCTACCTCAAACACTAAGGGTACATTTACATGAGCGGATCCCCAGCACATTTTAGGCTGTGGATCCGTTGCTGAAGGACTGCTGTATGCTGCAATACGCCACTACAAGCAGACACACTGAAGCGATGTTCGAGTTGTTGCGCATGCGTGGTGTATTGGCACACATCCCGGCCGCTCCCCCTGCTCTATGAGCTAGGCCGAGAGCTGCCGCGATGTGTGAGTATATCGCACATTGCAGTGTGTCTGCTCGTAGCGAGGTATTGCTGCTCCGAGCAGGCACCTGTAAAGGCAGCATACAGCGGTCCTTCAGCGGCAGATCCGCAGCGTAATACGCACTGGGGATCCGCTCGTGTGAACGTACCCTTAGGTTGGGTTCACAAGTGGGGAACTTGTGCAGAATGTCGGCACAGAACATTCTGCTGCAGCAAAGTCTCATTGATTTCAGTAGGATTCTGCTGCAATGTGCACATGGCAGAATTTCCACGCCAGATGTTTCTGCTGCGAAATTCTGATTCCGGTGTCCGCAGAAAGAATATCTATTGTCTATTCTTTCTGTGGAGTCCGCAAGGAAATGCTTTGAGGTCTATGAGATGGCGTATTTCCAAACGGTCTTAGCGCCCGCTGAATTTTTCAAATGTGCTAAATCCGCCAGTACCCGCCGGGTGTTTTTGCCGCGGGACATCTCTGTGTCCCGAAAGTTGCTGTCGGGACACAGGGATGCCTCTATTAAGTCCCTGCGGCCCAGCGTTTACTTTAAAAATGCGGGTACTGCCGGGAGGTAGCGCACGCAGGGAAGTCACTGACGTCCTATGTGTGCGCCCATAGCAACAATCGCAGAGGACCAGAGCAGCGAGGAGGACGCACGCTGTCAAGTTGGTAAGTGTTACCAGCGGCGCATCTCCTTCGGTGTTCCGAGCACCGCTCCTCCGGTCCCGGGACCTACTGCTATAGCCGGACCGGAGGAGCGGTGCTCGGAAGTAGGGCCGTACACAGGCATACAGCCTTCAGTAATACACTGTATGGCGGAAGGCTGTATATCTGTGGGGGAACTATACTGCACCTAATGTGGGGGGACTATACTGGACCTAATGTGGGGGAACTGTACTGCACCTAATGTGGGGGAACTATACTGGACCTAATATGGGGGGACTATACTGCACCTAATGTGAGGGAACTATACTGGACCTAATGTGTGGGACTATACTGGACCTAATGTGGGGGAACTATACTGCACCTAATGTGAGGGAACTATACTGGACCTAATGTGGGGGGACTATACTGGACATAATGTGGGGGAACTACAGCCTAATGTTGGGGAACTACAACCTAATGTGGGGGTAACTATACTGCACCTAATGTGGGGGGACTATACTGGACCTAATGTGGGGGAACTGTACTGCACCTAATGTGGGGGAACTATACTGGACCTAATATGGGGGGACTATACTGCACCTAATGTGAGGGAACTATACTGGACCTAATGTGTGGGACTATACTGGACCTAATGTGGGGGAACTATACTGCACCTAATGTGGGGGAACTATACTGGACCTAATGTGGGGGGACTATACTGGACCTAATGTGGGGGAACTACAGCCTAATGTTGGGGAACTACAACCTAATGTGGGGGTAACTATACTGCACCTAATGTGGGGGGACTATTCTGGACCTAATGTGGGGGAACTATACTGCACCTAATGTGGGGGACTATACTGGACCTAATGTGGGGAGACTATACTGGACCTAATGTGGGGGAACTACAACCTAATGTTGGGGAACTACAACCTAATGTGGGGGTAACTATACTGCCAACCTAATGTGGGGGAAAATAAGATATATGCAAGATAAGATATATGCAGTGTGCATAGGAATTTGTTCATAGTTTTTTTTTTTTTTTTTGCTCGTCAACCTCGGTAGGGGTGCCCCGCGGAAAAAAACATTTCCGAGGGGTTCCCCGACCCAAAAAAGGTTGGGAAACACTGGCCTAGGTGACTCCTTCCAAAGCCTCATCTTGCATTTAAAAAACACAAAAAAGTAAACTAAATGGGTGGGGGCAAGTCATTGGCTTCCTTGCACTCACGTGTGCAACAATTATTCTGATATAAGTGTAATTCTGGATGGGCAAAAACAGCCTCCAAAAGGTGGGTGGTGCAAAGGTCTCTAAGGTGGTGCTATTTAAAGAGCTATTCCACCGAAACTTTTTTTTCTAAATCAACTGGTGCCAGAAAGTTAAACACATTTGTAAATTACTCCCATTAAAAAATCTTAATCAATTCAGTACTTATCAGCTGCTGTATGATCCACAGGAAGTTCTTGTCTTTTTGAATTTCCTTTCTGCCTGACCACAGTGCTCTCTGCTGACACTGCTGCCCATGTCAGGAACTGTCCAGAGCAGAATAAGTTCTCTATGGGGATTTGTGTACGACTCATGGCAGAAGACTGTAGCACTCAGGGATGTAGTGGATCCGCTGGATCCAGTGGCGGATCCAGTGGGGGTGGCAACTGCCCCCCCCCCCCCCGTACTATACCATGGTGGAGCGGGAGCTGTCAGCTGTCCCGCTCCACCAATCCCTCACCTTTCTCACACGCTGCAGTTGCTCCATTCCTGCAGTCAGTGAGAGCCGCGGGGACGCCATCCACGGCATTATGCCAGCACGATGACATCACATCATCACGCCGGCGCCCAGGAATCACATCCCCGCGGCTCTCACTGGCTGCAAGAACGGAGCAGCCACAGCGTGTGACAAAGGTGACGAGAGAGAGAGGTGACGGGTGAGAAAGGGGGGGGAAGCAAATTATAAGTCAGAGGGGCAAATGATGAGGGGCACATGTCAGAGGGGCATTATATGTGGGGGCAAATGACTGGACCTCCCCTGTCATGTGCCCATATAATGCCCCCTGGCATTTGCCCCTCATTTATAATACCCCTCGTCCCGTGCCCCTCACAAATAATGCCCCCTTGACATGTGCCCCTCACATATAATGCCCCCTGTCCTGCCCCCCCAGGGGGCATTATATGTGAGGGGCACATGTCAGGGGGGCATTATATGTGAGGGGCACAGGACATGGGGCATTATATGTTGGGGGCACATGACAGGGGGCATTATATGTTGGGGGCACATGACAGGGGGGCATTATATGTGAGGGGCACATGTCAGGGGGCATTATATGTGAGGGGCACATGTCAGGGGGCATTATATGTGGGGGCACATGACAGGGGCCCCCCTGTCATGTGCCCATATAATGCACATATAATGCCCCCCTAACATTTGCCGCTTACTTATAATACCCCCCCGTCATGTGCCCATCACTTATAATACCCCCTGTCTTGTGCCCCTCATATATAATTCCCCCCTGTCATGTGCCCCCACATATAATGCCCCCCTGTCATGTGCCCCTCATATATAATGCTCCCCTGTTATGTTCCCCTCATATATAATGCCCCATGTCCTGTGCCCCTCACATATAATGCCCCCCTATCCTGCCCCCTCAGGGGGCATTATATGTGAGAGGCACAGGACATGGGGCATTATATGTGAGGGGCACAGGGCAGGGGGCATTATAAGTCAGGGACAAATGTCAGGGGGGCATTATATATGCACTATATGGGCACATGACAGGAGGGGGCTGTCCTGTGCCTCCACATATAATGCCCAATGTTCTGTGCCCCTCACATATAATGCCCCCTGAGGGGGCAGGACAGGGGGCATTATATGTGAGGGGCACAGGACAGAGGGCATTATTATTATGTGGGGGGAACAGGACGGGTTATAATTATTATATGTGGAGGCACAGGATGGGGCATTATTACTATATATGAGGGGCACAGAGTGTTTTGCATTTACCATTGTAGGTATAAGTGAAGTATTTTTCTGTGTAGGAGCGCCACATTTATAAAAAGATAGCAGACCATTTGATAAATTTTGTGCAGGTCGCATTTTCTAACATTTCTCTCTTCACATACACCAAAAAGCTAAGTCTGGGCTGGTGTCGTTTTAGAGACTTTTCAGTGGTTTTGCGCCTTTTTTGCGCCATTTCACAAAAAGGTGCAGTTCATAAAACCCGTCCATATCATGTGTATTGCCAAAATCAGTGGATTGTAACTCAGGCGCAAAAAAGGCGCAAATAAACCCTGCTTGCGCCTTTTTTTCATAATTTTTAGACACAAAAAAACAAGAGACAATTATACATGTCGGCCATAGTGTATATTAGAAGGAATTTTTGGGGTTGTACGGTTTTTGTGGGCCACAATACATTACGGTATTGTATTCAGAGGGTGCATGGCAAGGTTATATTCAGAGCGCACAGTATGTGGTGGTTTTATATTCAGAGGGTACAGTGTGTTGTAGTAATATATTCAGAGGGTTCAGTGTGTAATAGTTTTATATTCAGAGGTTACGGTGTGTGGCGGTTTTATATACAGAAGGTACGGTGTGGCGATATTATATTCAAAGGATACAGTGTTTGGCAGTATTATAATAATTATTGTTTTCATACAGAGGATCAGAATCCGCTGACATAGAAACCATCTGGGTATCAAGTTCTGCAGTGAGAACATTTAGCTGGACCCGGCGGTATGTACCATCTGCATTAGATAAGGAAAGACTATAGAGAAGACGTCACCTGTAGTCACTGATATCATTCTGTATTCTCCTCATTATGTCCTATCAGAGCTGGAGTCACTTGTAAGTTTTGCAGTAATGATGGGTGAAACAACAACTCCCAGCATAACCTTACCACATATTTATTTTATTTTATTCAGATTTGTAAATTACTTCTATTAAAAAATCTTAATCCTTCCTGTACTTCAGCGGAAATTACTACAGTGGAAATTATTTTATTTTTGAAGTTATTTTATTTTTGAAACACAGAGCTCTCTACTGACATCATGAGCACAGTGCTCTCTGATGACATCTCTGTCCATTTTAGGAACTGTCCAGAGTAAAAGGAGATCCCCATAGCAAACATATGCTGTTCTGGACAGTTCCTAAAATGGACAGAGATGTCAGCCGAGAGCACTGTGCTCGTGATTTCAGCAGAGAGCTCTGTGTTTCAAAAAGAAGAGAATTTCCGCTGTAGTATTCAGTAGCTAATAAGTACTGGAAGGATTAAGATTTTTTTTAATAGACGTAATTTACAAATCTGTTTAATTTTCTGCAACATGCTACAGCGCGGGCATCACAACATGCTAAAAAAAAATCAGGGCCTATGTCCCTTAATGTTATGTTTTTGCTGTTTAAATGTCTGTACAGACAAAAAAAAAAAAAAACGCAGGCAGAGGATTCCACATCCTTGTTCTTAGTGTAAAAAACCCTTCCCTTTGCCTTAGACAAAATCTCCTTTCTTCCAGTGTAAATGTTGCTGAGTTGCCCATAGCAACCAATCAGATCACTTCTTTTATTTGTAAAAAGGCCTTGGTTGCTATGGGCAACTGGTCAACTTTTCCTCTGGACAGGTTTTGATAAATCTCCCACTAAATGTGTGACCCCGTGTTCTATGTGTAGTCCTGTTTATGTAAACATTGTAATACTGTATATTATACGTAAACTGCTTAAAATGTCTTATGATCTTTGTAATATTGATATATCTGTTTAAACATATCCTATCTGTCCGCAGGGGAAATCTCTGTGCGGACAGCCGTCTCCTAGATGGCTGAGCATTCCGTGCGGTGTCTGCAGAAAGAATGACCGTGCACATTCTTTCTGCGGAGACAGAAAACGGAATTTCCTTGCTGGAAACATCTGGCATGGATATTCTGCCGTGAGCACAGCGCAGCAGAATCCTGTTTAATTCAACGGGACTCTGCTACAGCGGAATGCCCGTGCCGAATTCCGCATTGTAAATTCTGACGTATGAACATGGTCTATGAATCTTAAACAAGCTTAGGACTGTATGATACATTCAATATTGTGTTAGCCAAAAATTGAGTTTAAATAGTTAAAGAACCATAGGCCACTATATATAATACTCTCACCAAAAAACTAGGAGGCCAATTATGGAAAAAATTATAACAAACTTTATTAAAGATACAATAAAAACCAGCATAAAATGTCAAAATATGATGGGTCGGTGGTCACAGAACACATACTGTAGAAACAGTGAAAATGTCCCAAGTATATAAGATGATGTGGAACATCATTCAGTGCTATTATACAATTGTTAAAGCATCGGGGCATAAAGATACAGGAGGCACATGAGAACGGAGCAATCACAAGCAACAGAATACATGAAATCAATGACAGGGTGGAAAAACAACAATGATGAAAAGCAAACTCTGGTCATGCACCCTATCATGGGACAGTTCACCTACCCCGAACGCATTTTCGCTTGCCGCTTCGTCAGGAAGCATGTCTCTGGTCAGGGGAAGTTAGGTATAAATAGGAGGTGGTAGCCAATGGGAAGCGTCACAGTAAATAAGAAGTCAGAATGCACCTGGATGTTAGCTTAACGTCATGGTCATGCGCCTTAGAACATACCTGATTAGTTTCAGCTGCGCTGTTGGCGGTGCATGGACAGTCCACGCCTCTTATATGTGTTGCAGAAGTGACGTATATATGTATATGGATCGCTGAAAGCCGTGTCATAGGCTAAGGACCCAAAACGAGGCTCGCGGGCGTCACGTGACAGTAAGTCATGTGACCCGCCAAGTACGCCCGCCGCTATGAATGGTATCACAGACGGGAGATAGAAGCGAGGATAAGGGGCATCACATGACTGCGAGTCACATGACTCACACCTGTCACACCCCTTAGCAACGGATGCCGATGTGAAGACTCCGCGTCCCACGTGATGCAAGTCACATGCGACTCGAATGACCCGCATCATGGCAACTGTATCCTTGTGGTAAATAATGCAGAATGTCTCAAGATCGTTTGAAACAAGTTGCACAAAAAGGATTGGATTGGTTTCCTAAGACGCTCCTTCCAAAATCGCTTAAGTTCCCCCCTACTTCTACATCTCCCAATGTAGATCTTTTTGTCCAACTTGTTTCAAACGATCTTGAGACAATTTCCTACAAAGGTAGCTATAATAATTGCTCTCGAGCTGAGAGACTGGCTATTGAACAACTTAAAAATACCAAAGATATTGTGATTAAGCCCTCCGATAAGGGGGGCAACATTGTTGTTTGGCCAACTGTACTCTACGAAAGAGAAGCATATAGACAACTCAGGGACACTGGCTGCTACCAACGCTTAAGCTTTAATCCTTTGATTAAGTTTAAGGGGGAACTTTCCACTCTACTTTCACAGGCTGTCTGTGATGACATCATCTCAACCATAGAAAAGAACTGTCTGATGATAGAGAACCCTACCATTTCAACTTTTTACCTGCTCCCTATGGTTCATAAGCAAGCTTCCACACCACCGGGTAGGCCCATTGTGTCAGGCTGTAACAGCCTATGCGAACCGATTTGTAAATTTTTGGACTACAATTTAAATCATATTGTTCAGACCCTGCCTTTTTTATTGAAGGATACAACTAATGTTCTCCGTAGAATGGAACTTTTACATCTGGATTCGGATATGTGGATTGTCACCTGCGATGTGGAATCGTTATACACATCTATCCATCATGAGGACGGCAATCAGGCCACACAGGCGTTCCTAATCATGTCCGAATTGGAAGAAAAGAAAGGTGAGTTTCTTTTGAAACTACTAAGATTTGCCCTGACCCATAATTTCTTCTTATTTAAAGAGAAATATTACCTACAAGTACGGGGTACCACCATGGGCGCGGCTTGTGCGCCGGCTTACACGAACCTGTTTCTCGGAGCCTGGGAAAGGGAGATATTTCTTACAGACCCACCCCCTCTTATTCACAGGGGCGAAGCATGGGCCCGTTATATTGATGACGTGATTTTCATCTGGGAGGGAACCTTGGATGAACTGGGAACATTTATGAGCCACCTCAATTCGAATAACCTCAATATAAACTTAACATATAAGGTGGGTCGTAAAAATATGGATTTCTTGGATGTTTCTTTCTCTGTGGACGAGGGTGGTCTTATACAGTCTGACCTCTTTAGGAAACCAACTGCCACAAATTCACTGCTCCATGCACAGTCCTCCCACCCACATAGTCTTATTAGGGGGATCCCTATGGGACAATTTTTAAGACTTAGAAGAATTTGTTCAACAGATGAGAGATTTGAAGCAAGAGCATATGAAGTATGGGAGCGATTTAGAGAACGAGGATACAAGGAGAAGTGGATCCTGAGGGCATACCTGAGGGCCAAACATGCGAAACGTGAGAGTCTGCTGCAACCCAAATCTGAAAAGAATACCAACAACCAGGTTAGGCTGATAACCACATACCATGGTCAGATACCACAAGTTCGTGATATCTTATCCAGATATTAGAAAATCCTGACACTCGATCCAGTCTTGAAGTTATATACATCTGAGAATCCATCCATCACATTTCGTAGGTTCCCCCAATTTGAAGGATATCCTAGTGGATAGTCATTACAGACAAAAGGCTAAATCGCCATTTGGTGTAAATAAAACCAAATGGGGATGCTACCCTTGCGGCAATTGTGTCGCCTGCCCAAATATTTGTAGAAATACCGAATTTCAAAATTCAGAAGGAACGAGGAAATTCACGATTACTCACAACATTTCATGCAGCACAATTGGGGTAATTTATCACGCTACCTGTCCCTGTGGTTCTATCTACATAGGGATGACAACAAGAGAATTGAAGAAAAGAACTAGGGAACATGTATTGGGCATTCTGGCGGCAAGAGAAGAACTGGACGTACAGAAACTTACCACAGTTCCAAGACATTTCAAGCTCCATCACAATTGTGACCCTCAGGGATTTATGGTAAGGGGCATTGATCATATTTTTATCGGGAGCAGGGGAGGTAACTGGAAGACGAAATTAGCTCAAATCGAAATGAGGTGGATTTACCGCCTCAAAACACTCCATCCCCATTGCCTTAATGACTATGTAAGCTTTGCCCCATTCTTATAATTTTGATTCCGTGTTGGTCTCTGGTTTTGTGTCTTTTAGTTATTATATAACTATTTGATTTTAAGTGATTTTAACAGGTTTTTCTTTCTCCTTTTCCCTTTCCTTTTCTTTTAGGTTTATGGGTAGCCCCCATTTTTTCGGATACGTCGACTGTAAATACTATATGATGTTGTTTTGTACACCCTCCTGACAGCAACCGGTCATGCACTTTATCCTGTGATAGGTTTACCTTGCTGCTATATTTATAATCACTTTATTACTCAATTTGATATTCATTATTACACAAATTTTTTTTTTACTTTTTAGCATTTGCATGTAGTCACTTTATTTATCATAATATAGTCCTTTTTTTTAGAAAATTTATTTTTGTCATTTTTTATATTTGTCCTTTTTTCTTCCTTATTAATATTTTTTAATACCACACTCAATTGAGTTACACTAAAAATATTTTCAGTATCAATTAATTATTACCGTAACACACTTTATCACATCATTAATTTTTATCATTGTCACATTTTTACACTTCATGTTATGTCAATTATTGATTTGATATAAGCATAGCACTTTATAATTGCCCATGATGGTAGGAGTTTACACTTTTTATGTTTGTATATATGTATATGCGTATATATATGTATGTATATGTGTATATATATATGTATGTATTAATCATTTCACTGATGATTTATTCTGGTTATAACCCTTCACATATTTATTTATTATTGTTGTTTATTTTGATTTTCTCTCTTTTCTTTCACAGTTATTTTCACATTTCACCATTCACTTATGCACCCACCCACTTTCCTTCCAATTTTTGGTGTCAGGTAAGTCTCTGTTGGCACGTTTTTCTTCACATTGGTGTGTTTGTTGTTATTCTTATATATTTGTCTTATGTATGTTGTCCTGTCCCGGCTTCCGTTAGTCTCATTCTGCATTATTTACCACAGGGATACGGTTGCCATGATGCGGGTCATTCACGTTGCATGTGACTTGCATCACGTGGGACGCGGAGTCTTCGCATCGGTATCCCTTACTAAGGGGCGTGACAGGTGTGAGTCATGTGACTCGCAGTCATGTGATTCCCCTTAGCCTCACTTCTATCTCCCGTCTGTGATACCATTCATGGCGGCGCGCGTACTTGCCGGATCACATGACTTACTGTCACGTGACGCCCCGAGCCTTGTTTTGGGTCCTTAGCCTATGACACGGCTTACAGCGATCCATATACATATATACGTCACTTCTGCAACGCATATTAGAGGCGTGGACTGTCCATGCGCCGCCAACAGCGCAGCTGAAACTAATCAGGTATGTTCTAAGGCGCATGACCATGACGTTAAGCAAACATCCAGGTGCATTCTGACTTCTTGTTTACTGTGAGGCTTCCCATTGGCTACCCCCTCCTATTTATACCTAACTTCCCCTGACCAGAGACACGCCCCCTGATGAAGCGGCATTGTTGTTTTTCCACCCTGTCATTGATTTCATGTATTCTGTTGCTTGTGATTGCTCCGTTCTCATGTGTATCCTGTATCTTTATGCCCTAATGCTTTAACAATTGTACATTAGCACTGAATGAGGCTCCACATCATCTTACATCTTATATATACTTGGGACATTTTCACTGTTTCTACAGTATGTGTTCTGTGACCACCGACCCATCATATTTTGACATTTTATGCTGGTTTTTATTGTATCTTTAACAAAGTTTGTTATAATTTTTTCCATAATTGGCCTCCTAGTTTTTTGGTGAGAGTCAATATTGTAAGTACCTTAAGCAACACCTTATTTTCTGCCCGGGCATTTTAGACTAAGCAGTCCATTTTAGTCATGGGTGTGGCTATGTGAAGGCGGAGCCACAAAAGGGAGGGACCAAATGTCAATCATAGTTGGGTATAAAAGCACATAATGATAAAAAAATTATATATATATATATATATATATATATATATATACGCACAAAAGAAAGGAGTCCCAACTGGCACTACTGTATTTGCTGTGGAGTGTTTGCAAAAGTCCTGTGCCGAGGTCTAGGTCACAGTCACTTGTAATAGCCTGTGGTGGTGCTCAGCATACCAAAGTCCATACAACTGTGATAAACTTCAAAAGAAGAAAAGAAAGTAGGCGGCAACTCACCAAGCGTAGCTTTAGGCTTCTTTTATTGTAGCAGGTGAACATACAAGTGCAAACTCACATGCAATTAGCGACGTCCGATTCACACAATACTGTGCTTCTTCTGGCTCAACAAACATTCAAAGGGCTAACCCCGGTATATATACCTACACATCGGCCAATTGGCCAATAGGCGCAGTGTGTGCCGGAGCACTGGTGCTAAGGAGGAGCGATTAAAGGAGTTACAATTGTTTAGTCTTGAGAAGAGACGTTTAAGGGGGGATATGATAAACGTATATAAGTATATAAATGGCCCATACAAAAAATATGGAGAAAAACTGTTCCAGGTTAAACCCCCCCAAAGGACGAGGGGGCACTCCCTCCGTCTGGAGAAGAAAAGGTTTAGTCTAAAGGGGTGACACGCCTTCTTTACCGTGAGGACTGTGAATTTATGGAACGGTCTACCTCAGGAACTGGTCACAGCAGGAACAATTAACAGCTTTAAAACAGGGTTAGTTACATTCCTGGAACAAAATAACATTAATGCTTATGCAGAATTATAAAACTACATCCCTTTCCCTTATCCCCTTACACCCTTCACTTCAATTCCCTGGTTGGACTTGATGGACGTATGTCTTTTTTCAACCATACTAACTATGTAACTATGTAACCGATGACATAGTTATCCACCTGCGCTCCCAACCATACCTGGTGCAATCTAAACGGGCAACTCCCCCACCTCTTAGGCAACCCGGGGACGCCGGCACCGGCACAGAGACAGGCATTACCTGCCCTGAGTCGGAGCTGCCTCCCCCAGGCCGCCCACAAGAGGTAGAGCCGCCCTGCTACTACACCGAGCGGCGTTCATACCAAGTCTCCATGGCGACGGAAGACGCCGGTAAGCGAACAAAATACACCACGAGCCGGCGACATCCCAGTACACCACGGAGGCCAGGCAGAGCGACCATTCACACCTGGCAAGGTAAGTACCTATAAGAGCTGCTGTAGAACCACTCCGGGGTAGCCACTAAGAGTAGAAACAAAGTGTATTATGTGACAAAATATCAAAACTAAAAGTGATATTACATACAACTATTAAAAACATAATTCCTAGAAATAATTATAGAAAAACACTCATGTCAAGTTTATCATTGAGGCCAAGCGGTCCCATAGCATCTGTCTTAAGGATCCACTTCGCTTCTCTCTGTAAAAGTGCCCTGTCGCGATCTCCACCATTTTTAGGGGCATAAACAATTTCGAGACCAGCGAACTTGAACACCCCCACATCACTTCCATGTTCATTCTTAACATGCTCAATCAATCGGGGACAACCTACACCCGTAGAAATAGATTTAATGTGTTCTCTTATTCTAATATTTAGGTTCCTGATGGTTTTACCTAAGTAGAACCTACCACAAGAGCATATAAGAACGTACACAGCGAACTTGGTTTTACATGTCATGAAGTGGCGTACTTCCCATTCCACACCACCAATCCTTAAGAATTTCTCTTCTTGGTTGTGACAGCACCAGGGACATTGTTTACATTTAAAGTTGCCTTGTAAATTGAGCTGTCGCAACCAATTCTTGCTGGGACTGGTGAATTGGTTGGGGCCCAATAGACTGCCTAAGGTCTTATTTTTACGATAAGAAAATAAGGGTGGATTTTTAGCCATATGACCTAGATCTTCATCGTTCTCTATGAGGTGCCAGTGCTGCCTAATCACAGCCTGTACATTGGCATCCACTGGTGAATGACTAAATGAAAAGACAAACCTGTCTTCTTTGCTTCTTCTTACTTTGGAAGCTTTTTTATTATTATTTCATTCTTTTGCCTTCGTGAAGGCTTCATTCACCAGTGGGCCAGGATACCCTCTGTCGATCAGACGGCCTGTCAGCTCTCTAGCCTGCAATTCGAACAATTCCGGGGTGGTATTAAGCCGCTTCAGCCTAACAAATTGGCTGTAGGGCACTGATTTCTTGACGTGAGGGGGACGAAAACTAGTGCAGCAGAGAATTAACCGCTGTAGGTTTTCTAAAACCACTCGTGATCCACTCGTGATCACCCAACTCCACCCTCACGTCAAGGAATTCGAGAGCTGTACCCCCAAACACTGAAGTGAACTTCATGTTCATGTCTTTGTTTGAGTTAAGGTATTCCACAAACAAATCAAATTGCACTTTAGTCCCTTACCATACTACGAAAATATCATCCATGTACCAAGAGATAGAAGCGACAAGACTCACGAACGGATTTTTTTCAGTAAAGATATACGGTACTTTTTCTCAAACCCTGCTAGGTAGAGGTTAGCAAACGAGCACGCCACCGGCGTGTATCAGTACAGGATAAGTAATGTAATGTATGTACACAGTGACCCCACCAGCAGAATAGTGAGTACAGTTCTGGAGTATAATACAGGATATAACTCAGGATCAGTACAGGATAAGTAATGTAATGTATGTACACAGTGACATCACCAGCAGAATAGTGAGTACAGCTCTGGAGAGAGGTTGTGTTCTGCTGAGCTCCTGAGTCTTCCAGTGAAGCAGTGATTTCCATCCGCCCCTCCCCAGGTGTGTGGCAGATACCTGGGTAGAGGGTTTTCCTGCTATGGAGCCCCAGGAGGCTTCATCTTGCACTCCCCGTACCCGGCCGGCGGTGGGTGCAAAGGAAAATGCGACGGCCAGCAGCCAGGATGGGGTGAGACGATCCACCAGGGCCCATCGCCATGTGGGGCCCCCTCCCCCATCCCCAGCTGGGAGCTGCAAGGCTTCCAGCAAAAGTTCCTCTGGGAAAAGAAGCTCATCCAGGCAGAGGAGTGGAGTGAAGGCTTCTACCTCAGGCTCCTCAGAACCCCAGCAATGGGGGGTAAAGGAGCCAAGGGAATCCCTGGAGACTTTCGGATCTAGAATCCAGGCAAAGATGGCCCAATATGAACAGCTTGGGAAACAGCTACGAGGTCTAAGAGAAGACATTAAGTTTGCAACTTACCAGGCGGATACAGCAGCCAAGGGCAAGAGAGCAGCGTTCACTGCAAAGGTGAGAGCACTAAAGAAAGAGGTGGAGGAGATTGTGCAGCTGAGATCAGACATTGTGGCTGGAGCCGGCTTCTTCAGTGAGAAGATTCTTAATGAAGAGAGGTTCCCCAAAAAGGGGGTCTCCAGAGGTTCAGAAAAAGATTGTCACCAAGATGACTGCCAGAGCGAGGAGGAGGAGATGGAGGGAGGTGAGGAGGGGGATGTGAGTGAGGGGGATATGGACACGGGTTCTGTTTGTACCACCACTGTTACCCCAGACCCCCCACTTACCATCAGTGCGGACTACATAAACCCGGCTCAGGTGGCCTTACCTCCCTCCAGTGAGGATGATGAGGATGGCAGTGACTGCAGTGATGGCAGCAGCTTGGCAGATGGGGGTCTCCTGCGTGCGATTGTTATGCAGGAGTCCCCCACCCGTCTGGAGAACTTCACTTTTGGTGATGATTTGGGCCCAGAAGAGAAGGGGAAGAGGAAGAAAGTGAAGGGCAAGAAGAGGAAGAAGGCACAAGGAGTGAAATTTGTATTTTCTTCTTTCCAGCAACCTGGGTCGGCTGAGAAGTCAGCTCAGGGTGCTGGGTCCCCCAATCTGCCAGACCCCGTTTCTGTAGTGGAGCGGGGCCAGCATGGGGGATACAGTAGTGCACCCAAAATGGCCGCGGGTGCTATAGAAAAAAAAGGGCACCCTCCTGTGAGGGGGGAGGGTGTCCAGGCGCCAGAAAATAGCGGCAGATTCACCCGTCCGGGGGGCGGTCCCTCGGTTGAAGTGGGCGGTACAGGTCCTGGCGCTGCAGGGCACTCCCCTGTGAGGGGGGGGAGTGTCCGGGCTCCGGACCTTGTTGGTTCAGGGGGCGGTCCCCTAGGTGACGTTGACGGGGCGGGAGTGCGTCTGGAGGGACAGCTCCCGCCAAGATGTACAGCATTTTGTGGGGGGGCGTGGCCACCTATGTCAGAGGCGGAGCCTGTCTCTGCGTCCCAGGAGAGTGGAAGGAAGAACTCTACAGCGCCAATCCTAAAACCGGCAACCCTTGTACATGAAACAAAAGACCCAGCCAGCCCAGCCTGTAATACAAGGGAGAGTGTAGGCAAGAGTGAAAGTGAAAGCAAAAATGGTAATGTGCAGAATGTGAGTTATGGTAGTGTGCATGGGAGGAGTTGTGGTAGCAGTGTGGATGAGGGGGGTGCAAGTGGTGTACAAGAGAGGGGTGCAAGTGGTGTGCAAGAGAGGGGTGCAAGTGGTGTGCAAGGGAGGGGTGCAAGTGGTGTGCAAGAGAGGGGTGCAAGTGGTGTGCAAGAGAGGGGTGCAAGTGGAGTGCAAGAGAGGGGTGCAAGTGGAGTGCAAGAGAGGGGTGCAAGTGGAATGCAAGAGAGGGGTGCAAGTGGAGTGCAAGAGAGGAGTGCAAATGGGGTGCAAGAGAGGGGTGCTAGCGAAATTCAGGTGAGGAGTGGTAGTGGAATGGCAGAGAGAGGTTTGGTGGCTGACACCTCTGTTAAGAATAAGGGTCCTGGTTTGGTTTCTGGTTCGACTGCCCCCCCGGTAGTGGCTGCTTCTCCCAGAAGCTATGCCAGCGTCACTTCCGGGGGATCAGGGGGATCCCCATCTCCATCTGGCTCTGGGGGTCACTTGCAACAGCGCCTCCTGGAGGCTCTACGTAGGGGAGACAGATCAATTCATGTAGAGGGGAGGGGTGAGGTTGACCTGTCTTTTTGGATAGAAAGACACGGCTTAGGCGCCTTCCGAGAACAAAACGGGGAGGTGGTCTGGTCCCTTCCGACATCCGGGCAGGAAAGTGGCCGTAGGAATGTGGTCCGTTTAGTGTGGAGGGGCGAAGATGCGTGTCCGCCTCGGGGTAAGGTGGTTGAGCTCCTCCTCCGGATGGAATTCAGGGCAAGTGACATCTTTGCCCTGATCCACCCCTACGGTACTTCCGAGTTTGACATCAGCTTCGTTCGGCCAGAGGGTTTGGAACTCTTCTGGTCGAACTATGAGGTGGTGAAAAGCGAGCCCGGCTGGCGGGATTTTGCCGTAAAGGCGATATCCCGTCAGAATTTGGTCAAGAAAGTGACCGTTTTGACACGTAACGAATCACTTTCATGCTATGATATCATGACCTGGCTCAGCAGATATGGTGATGTGACGGACATGCCGAAAAAGAACTATGACGAACATGGGATCTGGTCTGGGGCCTGGACGTTTTCCGTCAAACTGAAGCGTTCGGGGAGCACTGTTGCCCACATCCCATCAGCTGCTTTTCTTGGGAAAGACAGAATCCAAATTTTCTACCAGGGGCAGCCCAAGGTCTGTCACAGGTGTGGCAGCCCCACTCACTTTAGCGCAGCCTGTACCGTGCAGGTCTGTGCTCTGTGTGGTGGGGTAGGTCATCTTGCCGCATCCTGTAGGCAGATCAGGTGTCATCTGTGTGGTGTCTTAGGACACCCTTTCAGCCGTTGTCCTAGCGCCTTTGCCCGTGCGACAGTCACCTTGGCTGGGGAGAGCAGTAATGTTGCCTCAGCTGGGGAGGGCACGAGTGTAGGTGAAGGTGCAACAGGGTCAGTGAGGAGGAAAAGTCCAGCCAAGCTGAGGCGGGAGGCTAATCGGAGAAGGAGCAGGGAACTGGAGAGTTCCCATGTGGCAGGGGTAGCTTCTGGCCCTGCTCCAGAGGTTAGTCCTGAAACTGCTGAGGCCCTGGGGGAGAATGTGCTGGATGAGGAAATGGGGAGAATCTGTAGAGAAGAAGGCAGCAAGGCCGATCTTTCCGATTCCTCCCACTATGAAAGTGTGGATGAGGAGGGTGAAGAGAGGCCAAAAAAGAAGGGCAGTAAAGGGAGAAAGAAGAGGTCGGAGCCCTCTAGTCCCCGTGCTACGGACCAGGTCCCAAGCGGAAGCTTACCTGCCCCCCCTCTGATTGATCTGTCTAACCGGTACTCTGTACTCGATGCCATCTCCTCCCCCTCCTTGGAGGGGGGGTCGAGGATGGGGTGCCTGAAGTGGGGGAGCCTCCAGGGGGAACTGGGCCCTGTCCTGATGGGGCTGTTTCCTCAGGGGATGGGGCCAAACCAGAGCCAGGCGGAGATGGGGATTCAAAAATGGACCAGTCAGAGTCTAAAAAGAGGTCCAAAGGGAAAGAAGCCTCCTCATCTGGTGATGAGGGGGTGAAAAAAAAACAGAAATGAGGGGTTAGGGCCGTCTAACTCAATCACCCATGATGGCGGCACTCACCCCATTGACGCTGGCATCTATTAACTGTGCCAGCATAAAGTCGGATACGGCTAGATTCGCAGCCTTTGATTTTCTCGGCCGTGTTGAAGCCGATATTTTGTATCTGCAGGAGACCAGGTTGTCAGATCTAGCCTCCCTGGTAAAAGCCAGGAGAGAGTGGAGGCGCGGGCCCTCCCACTGGTCTCTTGCGGCTGAGCCGTATAGTGGGGTGGCGGTCCTTTTTACCGCTCCGGTTGAATGCAGACGGGTTATTGAGTTAGAAATGGGGAGGTGCCTGATCTTAGATGTCCTCATGAAGGGACAGGAGCTCCGGCTCATTAACATCTACGCCCCACAAACCAAGTGGGGCCGCAAAGATCTCTTTATGAGGATCAAGCCCTTCCTTTTTACTAGCCGGCAAGTGATCTTTGGAGGGGACTTCAATACTGTCACAAGGTCCCAAGATAGGAGAGGTTCCAATGGTCCGCTGGCTTACGACAGCATAGCTCTCAATAATATAGTTAGGGAAGCTCGCCTAGAGGACGCCCACATCCGGAGCCCCTCAGGCCACGCGGGTTTCACCTATCATCGAGGTAGCTGCAGGTCTAGGATAGACAGGTTTTATTTAAAGGAGGAAGCCGTCTCTTCCGCAGTGTCCGTGGTTGAGGTGGAGTTCTCCGATCACTGTATGATTTTGTTTTCCTTGAATGTTTCAGAGACCCCCCGGATGGGTAAAGGTTATTGGAAGCTGAATTCGTCCCTCCTGGAGGAAGCGGAGGTAAGACAGTCCTTTGAGGATTTTCTTCAGAGTCAGGTACCTTTACTGGACCTTTGTAGTAGTAAGTCAGAGTGGTGGGAGATATTCAAGAAGCGGGTTGCGGGGTTCTTCCGCCAGCTCTCGAGCCTCAGGTCCCTGAACAGGTATCGCTTGTATCAGGGTCTGAGGAGGAAACTCGAGCTTCTCGTCTCGACTGGAGGTAGCCGGGAGGATATCTCCAGAGTGAAGTCCTTGCTGATGAGGTGTCAGTACGATAGGCACGCATCTTTGGTTTTTGAGAGGGATTTTGGGAAGTACCGCTCGCCCGACCCTTACAGAAACTGCAAGATGTCAGTGAGTAGTAAAATCATCTCAGGACTGATTGATAGTACGGGATCTCTGAATCGGTCCAGATCAGGGATCCTGGAGGTCGTCAGATCCTTCTACTTGCACCTCTTGGGGAGGAAGGATCTAGATCGGGACAAGATGTCGGCTTTCCTGGCTGAAACCATTCCTGAGCCAGGGGTAGACCCCTCTCTTGGCGTTTTGGCAGAAGAAATTAAGGAAGAGGAAGTGAGACTGGCGATCGAGGGGCTTGCCCCCAAGAAGTTGCCAGGTCCGGATGGCTTAACATCCGAGTGGTACAAGACCTTTAAGGAGTCTTTAGCTCCCCTCTTGACTGTGGTATTCAATGAGTGTCTCTCCTCGGGCACTCTGCCTAGGTCAATGAGGAGGTCAGCCCTGATTCTTCTCTCGAAGGGTAAAGATCCTAGCCGGATTGAGAATTGGAGGCCCATAGCTCTTCTCAATACGGACAGGAAGCTTCTGGCCAAGATACTGTTTAATCGGTTGGTGGAGTTTGCACCTCGGCTCCTTTCGGGGGCCCAGCACTGCTCTGTTCCAGGCCGAAGCACCTTAAGTGCTGTTCTCGGTGTCCGGGAGGCAGTGGAGCAGAGTAGTGCAGGTCTCTGGAAGGGGTACTTGCTGTCCCTGGATCAGGCCAAAGCATTTGATCGGGTGAACCATGACTACCTCTGGTCCGTCCTCCTGAGATATGGCTTACCGTGTGCTTTTATTAATTGGCTTAAGACCTTATATGCAGGGGCAGAGAGTTTCCCGCTGGTGAACGGGTGGTCTGGCCGCTCTTTTGAGGTGGGGTCCGGAGTCCGTCAGGGTTGTCCTTTGAGCCCGCTTTTATACGTGTTCGCAATTGATCCCTTCGTCCGGAGGGTAGATTGTGGGCCGTTGGCGGGAGTCGGGATGAGTCTGGCGGAGCTGGATGTCGCCCAGAGAGTGGTGGCGTACGCTGATGATGTCACCATTTTCGTGTCCTCGAGAGAGGAGGTCGATGTGGTGATGTCGGAGGTGGAACGTTACTAGGAGGCATCCGGGTCTAAGATCAACCGGGATAAGTGTGAAAGTCTCTGGCTGGGAGGGGGAGATCCCACTTTTGATCTCCCGGACACCCTCCCAGGGCCCCAAGAGTCAGCAAAAATTCTGGGCATCACATTCGGCCAGGATGATTATCCCACCAAAAACTGGGACGGTAAGCTACAGGATGCCACTCATAGGGTGGATCAGTGGAAGGGTTGGTCTATGACCCTCAGGGAAAGGGTACACCTGATCAAATCGTACCTGCTCCCCTTGTTTATCTATCTGGGCAGTGTATGTATCTTGCCAGAGGCTTACTATACTAGGATCTACAGCCTGTTTTTCCAACTGTTATGGGGGAACAGGATGAACCTAGTCAAGAGGGAGGTTACGTACCGCACAAGGAGACTAGGGGGTTTATCTATGGTAAACCCTGTGGTGTTCTTAACAAACACCTTCTTGAAAGCCAACATCTCAAACCTCTGGTCAGAGAGGGCTCCTCCGTGGGTACTCTCCTGCAGGGAATGGTTTCGGCCTTTCTTCCAGGAATGGGAGACAGGAGGGCAAGTGAAGGACCTCCGTACGCCCCATGGGCATCTTCCGGCTTACGCTACCCCGACTCTGAAGGCGATACGTCGGTGGGGTCTGGGAGTGTGGGAGATCAGGACCCAGTCAAGGCAGTTCCTTGACAAACGGGTTCTGTTGACCCACTTCCAGAAGCCTCTGGCGCTCAGGGACTGCCCAGGTCGGGATCTGAGGGTGGGGTTGTATCTCTTAAATATGAAAAGGATCCCCCAGAAGTTTTGGGACTTGGCCTGGCGCTGCTTTCAGGGGAAGCTATATGTGAGGGACAATTTGAAGTGTAGGAGATCTGATGACCGGGGATGTCCCCGAGAAGAGTGCGGGGACATGCTGGAAAGCATGGACCATTTCCTGCTTCATTGTCCCTTTAATATAAGGGTCTACAACCGCGTGGGCGCTTCCATCGGCTGGAGTCAACTTGCCAGCCTTACCTATCCGGAGTGGGCTTATGGGGCATTCAGGAACCTGGGTGGCCTAGATCGGGGCACTTTATTCTTAGTCAGTTTAGTGGTTAGATACTACACGTGGAATGCACGGTGTTTAGTGTCTAATCAGCGCAAAGTCCTCTCCGAGGTGGAGGTCTGTAGGAACATCACCGGTGACCTCGGGAAGATCAGGTCTTTGGAGTATGGCAGTCTTGGTACCAGTAGGGCTTCTCTCCTATGGAGAGGGTTTTGTTTTGATGTGCCCTAGGTACTAGACCTTTTGGGTAGAGTACCCTTGTTTTTGTTAGGGACAGTGATGCAGGGACAGGGTTAGGGTGATAGTAGGGTCAGTTTATCTTTAGGGATAATGGTAGGGTGAGAGGTAGGGTGCAGTTAGGGAAAGAATATACATTTTCTATGTATCAGGATTGCCATCCTTCTTCCTGGTGGTGGGCTAATGCATGTGCACCCTAGCTTTTTGTTTTGTTTTCAGATGCTATGGTTATGAAGGGCTTACAGGCACCGAACTTGGGCCTAAAGTGGGTTGTATTGTTTGCTTATGTATGTTAAAGCTGGTTATGGTTAAGTTGGTTGGGAGGAGTTCTAGGTTGGGAGGGTATATTTGTGGGTGGTGGTGGTCTTTTCTTTTGGTGGACCTGACATGGGTCAGTTGTGTACTGGACATTGAGGACTATGAACTGTATGGAAAAAAACTCTGACCCATGTACAGGAGGGCGGGTGGTGTGGGTGAAGGGTCAGTTTAGTGTAGAATGTTCTTTTATATTTGTAGGTGTGTTTTCTGTTTATTTATAGGTGTATATAGTTTGTGTATAGTAGTGTATATAGGTAGTTATGTATATAGTATGTATAATGTATGTTATATTATTGTAAAATGTTTTTTTTTTTTTTTTTTTTTTTTAAGTATATAGTATTTATAGTAGGGATAGACATGGCAGTCGAACCACTTTTGTTTTTGTAGTAATGTTTCTTTAGTATCCCGTTGTGGATTTATTTTCTTTGGTTTATATATGTAGTATGTAGTAAAGATGTGTGTAAGAATGTGTGTATTGTGTTTTCTGTGATATTTTCCCGAGTTTGGGTATTTTGAGTTGAATTTAATTAATTTATTTATTTATTTTTGGTTTCTTGGTTAAATGTAGTTAATATATGGATATAAATGTGTGCATGTGTGAGTGTGGTATAGTGTTGTTATTATTATTTTATTAATATTATTATTTAAAAAAAAAAAAAAAACATGGTGTGCAGTGTGAGTGCTTGTTGTGTTTTCTATGTATGATTTTTCCCGAGTTTGGGTGTTTTGAGTTAAAGCAAAATAGTGCTATTTTTATGTTTCTTATGAGTGTGTTGTTTGGCTATGAAAGGTGTATGTCACGATGCCGGCTGGCAGGTAGTGGATCCTCTGTGCCAGAGAGGGATTGGCGTGGACCGTGCTAGAGGATCGGTTCTAAGTCACTACTGGTTTTCACCAGAGCCCGCCGCAAAGCGGGATGGTCTTGCTGCGGCGGTAGTGACCAGGTCGTATCCCCTAGCAACGGCTCAACCTCTCTGGCTGCTGAAGATAGGCGCGGTACAAGGGAGTAGACAGAAGCAAGGTCGGACGTAGCAGAAGGTCGGGGCAGGCAGCAAGGATCGTAGTCAGGGGCAACGGCAGAAGGTCTGGAATCACAGGCAAGGAACACACAAGGAACGCTTTCACTGGCACTAGGGCAACAAGATCCGGCGAGGGAGTGAAGGGGAAGTGAGGTGATATAGGGAAGTGCACAGGTGTAAACACTAATTGGAACCACTGCACCAATCAGCGGTGCAGTGGCCCTTTAAATCGCAAAGACCCGGCGCGCGCGCGCCCTAGGGAGCGGGGCCGCGCGCGCCGGGACAGAACTGACGGGGAGCGAGTAAGGTACGGGAGCCGGGGTGCGCATCGCGAGCGGGCGCTACCCGCATCGCGAATCGCATCCCGGCCGGAGGTAGTAACGCAGCGCCCCGGGTCCGTGGAACCGACCGGGGCGCTGCAGTGAGGGAAGTGTAGCGAGCGCTCCGGGGAGGAGCGGGGACCCGGAGCGCTCGGCGTAACAGTACCCCCCCCCTTGGGTCTCCCCCTCTTCTTGGGGCCTGAGAACCTGAGGATCAGACTTTTGTCCAGGATATTGTCCTCAGGTTCCCAGGACCTCTCTTCTGGACCACAACCCTCCCAATCTACTAAAAAAAAAGTTCTTCCCCTGACCTTTTTAGAGGCCAAAATCTCTTTGACAGAGAAGATGTCCGAGGAGCCGGAAACAGGAGTGGGAGGAACAGATTTAGGAGAAAAACGGTTGAGGATGAGAGGTTTAAGAAGAGAGACGTGAAAGGCATTAGGGATACGAAGAGAAGGAGGAAGAAGAAGTTTGTAAGAGACAGGATTAATTTGACACAAAACTTTAAAAGGACCAAGATAGCGTGGTCCCAACTTATAGCTCGGGACACGGAAACGGACATATTTAGCGGAGAGCCATACCTTGTCTCCAGGGGAAAAAATGGGAGGAGCTCTTCTTTTCTTATCTGCGAATCTCTTCATGCGAGAAGAAGCCTGTAAGAGAGAATTTTGGGTCTCTTTCCATATGGTGGAAAGATCACGAGAAATTTCATCCACAGCGGGCAGACCAGAGGGCAAGGGGGTAGGGAGGGGGGGAAGAGGGTGACGGCCGTACACCACGAAAAACGGAGATTTGGAGGAAGATTCAGAGATTCTGAAATTATACGAGAATTCGGCCCAAGGTAGAAGATCTGCCCAGTCATCCTGGCGGGAGGAAACAAAATGTCGTAAATAGTCACCCAAGATCTGGTTAATTCTCTCTACTTGTCCATTGGATTGAGGATGGTATGCAGAAGAAAAATTTAATTTAATCTTGAGTTGTTTACAGAGAGCCCTCCAGAATTTAGACACAAATTGGACGCCTCTATCCGAGACGATCTGTGTAGGCAACCCGTGAAGACGAAAAATGTGTACAAAAAATTGTTTAGCCAACTGAGGCGCTGAAGGAAGACCAGGAAGAGGGATGAAATGTGCCATTTTGGAGAATCGATCAACGACCACCCAAATAACAGTGTTGCCATGGGATGGGGGTAAGTCAGTAATAAAATCCATACCAATCAGAGACCAAGGTTGTTCGGGGACAGGTAGAGGATGAAGAAAACCAGCGGGCTTCTGGCGAGGAGTCTTATCCCGGGCACAGATAGTGCAGGCTCGCACAAAGTCCACCACATCAGTCTCTAGAGTCGGCCACCAATAGAAGCGAGAGATGAGTTGCACAGATTTCTTGATGCCCGCATGACCTGCGAGATGGGAGGAGTGACCCCATTTGAGGATCCCAAGGCGTTGGCGTGGAGAAACAAAGGTCTTTCCTGGAGGAGTTTGCCTGATGGAGGCTGGAGAAGTGGAAATCAGGCAGTCAGGAGGAATGATGTGTTGAGGAGAGAGTTCAATTTCAGAGGCATCTGAGGAACGAGAGAGAGCATCGGCCCTAATGTTTTTATCAGCAGGCCGAAAGTGAATTTCAAAATTAAATCGGGCAAAGAACAGAGACCACCTGGCCTGACGAGGATTCAGCCGTTGGGCAGACTGGAGGTAGGAGAGGTTCTTGTGATCGGTGTAAATAATAACTGGAAATCTTGATCCCTCCAGCAGATGCCTCCATTCCTCAAGTGCTAATTTAATGGCTAGAAGCTCTCGATCCCCGATGGAGTAGTTCCTCTCCGCCGGAGAGAAGGTCCTGGAAAAAAAACCACAAGTAACAGCATGCCCGGAAGAGTTTTTTTGTAGAAGGACAGCTCCAGCTCCCACTGAGGAAGCATCAACCTCCAATAGGAAGGGTTTAGATGGGTCAGGTCTGGAGAGCACGGGAGCCGAAGAAAAGGCAGACTTGAGTCGTTTAAAGGCGTCTTCCGCTTGAGGAGGCCAAGACTTGGGATCGGCATTTTTTTTTGTTAAAGCCACAATAGGAGCCACAATGGTAGAAAAATGTGGAATAAATTGCCTGTAATAATTGGCGAACCCCAAAAAACGTTGGATGGCACGGAGTCCGGAGGGGCGTGGCCAATCCAAGACGGCAGAGAGTTTATCTGGGTCCATTTGTAGTCCCTGGCCAGAGACCAAGTATCCTAGAAAAGGAAGAGATTGGCATTCAAACAGACATTTCTCCATTTTGGCATAGAGTTGATTATCACGAAGTCTCTGAAGAACCATACGGACATGCTGGCGGTGTTCTTCAAGATTGGCAGAAAAAATCAGGATATCGTCCAGATATACAACAACACAGGAGTATAGTAGATCACGAAAAATTTCATTAACAAAGTCTTGGAAGACGGCAGGGGCGTTGCATAGACCAAAGGGCATGACCAGATACTCAAAGTGTCCATCTCTGGTGTTAAATGCCGTTTTCCATTCATCCCCCTCTCTGATGCGGATGAGATTATAAGCACCTCTTAAGTCCAGTTTGGTAAAAATATGGGCACCTTGGAGACGATCAAAGAGTTCAGAGATGAGGGGTAGGGGGTAGCGGTTCTTAACCGTGATTTTATTAAGACCGCGGTAGTCAATGCAAGGACGTAGAGAGCCATCTTTTTTGGACACAAAGAAAAATCCGGCTCCGGCAGGAGAGGAGGATTTACGGATAAAGCCCTTTTTTAAATTTTCTTGGACGTATTCAGACATGGCAAGAGTCTCTGGGACGGACAGAGGATAGATTCTGCCCCGGGGTGGAGTAGTGCCCGGGAGGAGGTCAATGGGACAATCATAAGGCCTGTGAGGAGGTAGAGTCTCAGCTTGTTTTTTGCAAAAAACGTCCGCAAAGTCCATATAGGCCTTAGGGAGACCGATTACATGAGGAAGCACAGGGACACGGCAAGGTTTACTGGGAACCGGTTTTAAGCAGTCCTTGGAACAAGAGGGCCCCCAACTCTTGATCTCCCCAGTGGACCAATCCAGGATTGGGGAATGGAGTTGAAGCCAGGGAAGTCCAAGAAGGATTTCAGAAGTGCAATTGGGGAGGACCAACAGTTCAATCCTCTCGTGATGAGATCCGATGCACATTAGAAGGGGCTCCGTGCGGAAACGTATAGTACAGTCCAATCTTTCATTGTTTACACAATTGATGTAGAGGGGTCTGGCGAGACTGGTCACCGGGATGTTGAACCTGTTGACGAGAGAGGCTAAGATGAAATTTCCTGCAGATCCAGAGTCCAGGAAGGCCACAGCAGAGAAGGAGAAGGCAGAGGCAGACATCCGCACAGGCACAGTAAGACGTGGAGAAGCAGAGTAGACATCAAGGACTGTCTCACCTTTGTGCGGAGTCAGCGGACGTCTTTCCAGGCGGGGAGGACGGATAGGACAATCCTTCAGGAAGTGTTCGGTACTAGCACAGTACAGGCAGAGATTCTCCATGCGGCGTCGTGTCCTCTCTTGGGGTGTCAGGCGAGACCGGTCGACCTGCATAGCCTCCACGGCGGGAGGCACAGGAACAGATTGCAGGGGACCAGAGGAGAGAGGAGCCGGGGAGAAGAAACGCCTCGTGCGAACAGAGTCCATATCCTGGCGGAGCTCCTGACGCCGTTCGGAAAAACGCATGTCAATGCGAGTGGCAAGATGGATGAGTTCATGTAGGTTAGCAGGGATTTCTCGTGCGGCCAGAACATCTTTAATGCTGCTGGATAGGCCTTTTTTAAAGGTCGCGCAGAGTGCCTCATTATTCCAGGATAATTCTGAAGCAAGGGTACGGAACTGTACGGCATACTCGCCAACGGAAGAATTACCCTGGACCAGGTTCAACAGGGCAGTCTCAGCAGAAGAGGCTCGGGCAGGTTCCTCAAAGACACTTCGAATTTCCGAGAAGAAGGAGTGTACAGAGGCAGTGACGGGGTCATTGCGGTCCCAGAGCGGTGTGGCCCAAGCCAGGGCTTTTCCAGACAGCAGGCTGACTACGAAAGCCACCTTAGACCTTTCAGTGGGGAACTGGTCCGACATCATCTCCAAGTGTAATGAACATTGGGAAAGAAAGCCACGGCAAAACTTAGAGTCCCCATCAAATTTATCCGGCAAGGATAGTCGTATTCCAGAAGCGGCCACTCGCTGCGGAGGAGGTACAGGAGCTGGCGGAGGAGATGATTGCTGGAGCTGTGGTAGTAACTGTTGTAGCATAACAGTCAGTTGAGACAGCTGTTGGCCTTGTTGCGCAATCTGTTGTGACTGCTGGGCGACCACCGTGGTGAGGTCAGCGACAACTGGCAGAGGAACTTCAGCGGGATCCATGGCCGGATCTACTGTCACGATGCCGGCTGGCAGGTAGTGGATCCTCTGTGCCAGAGAGGGATTGGCGTGGACCGTGCTAGAGGATCGGTTCTAAGTCACTACTGGTTTTCACCAGAGCCCGCCGCAAAGCGGGATGGTCTTGCTGCGGCGGTAGTGACCAGGTCGTATCCCCTAGCAACGGCTCAACCTCTCTGGCTGCTGAAGATAGGCGCGGTACAAGGGAGTAGACAGAAGCAAGGTCGGACGTAGCAGAAGGTCGGGGCAGGCAGCAAGGATCGTAGTCAGGGGCAACGGCAGAAGGTCTGGAATCACAGGCAAGGAACACACAAGGAACGCTTTCACTGGCACTAGGGCAACAAGATCCGGCGAGGGAGTGAAGGGGAAGTGAGGTGATATAGGGAAGTGCACAGGTGTAAACACTAATTGGAACCACTGCACCAATCAGCGGTGCAGTGGCCCTTTAAATCGCAAAGACCCGGCGCGCGCGCGCCCTAGGGAGCGGGGCCGCGCGCGCCGGGACAGAACTGACGGGGAGCGAGTAAGGTACGGGAGCCGGGGTGCGCATCGCGAGCGGGCGCTACCCGCATCGCGAATCGCATCCCGGCCGGAGGTAGTAACGCAGCGCCCCGGGTCCGTGGAACCGACCGGGGCGCTGCAGTGAGGGAAGTGTAGCGAGCGCTCCGGGGAGGAGCGGGGACCCGGAGCGCTCGGCGTAACAGTGTAGTTATAATATTTCTAGTAGTTATAATATTTCTAGTTCTAGTAGGAAAGCTGGGCTGGCCGGTTAGGCAGGATTTTTGTTCTTTTATTTAAATGTAAAGTTTGGGTTTATGTTATTTCATGTTGTTGTTTTTTTGTTATGGCAAAGTTGTGCTGGTTTATGTTTTGTTATGATTTATATTTTTCTAATAAAAGATTTACAGGATATAACTCAGGATCAGTACAGGATAAGAAATGTAATGTATGTACACAGTGACCTCACCAGCAGAATAGTAAGTACAGCTCTGGAGTATAATACAGGATATAACTCAGGATCAGTACAGGATAAGTAATGTAATGTATGTGTACACAGTGATCTCACAGTGGGGTCTGGTGAAGAACATAGCGGTCTGGAGGTATCCAGAGAGGTCAGAGTTGGACAAAAGGGTCTGGTGGAGGACAGAGTGGTCATGGATGGACAAAGGGGTCAGGGATGGACAGAGGGGTCTGGCGAATTACAGAGAGGTCAGGGATGGATAGAGGGGTCTGGTGGAGTACAGAGGGGTAAAGGGTGGACAGAGGGGTCTGAAGTAGTACAGTAGGGTTTGTGGGGGTGTGGCTTGTCACCAGGTAGGGTTTTTTTTTCAGAATTTTCCCTATATATTGTCTTTGCTGTAAGGACCTTACAGTGAGGACAATACAGAGGGATCAGATAAAACAAATGCCATTAAAGTTTTTTTATTAGCCTGGATAGGCATTTTAGTCCAGACCTGCATAATACGGACTCTAGTATTACCCCATCTGCATAAAACAAACCTCAGTAAGAACCCCCCATATCGGCACCCCTTGCATAATACAGAGACAGACCCCAGAATCCCCCTCCCTAGTCGTTCACTCTTACTTTCCTTCTCCATCTGGATTGGACCTCCATGAAGAGTTCTCCCAGCTCTGACTTGTATCTGCAGAATCTGATGTACACACATTTTAGGCTCCTTTCTCCAGCACCATCCCCACCTCTATACAAACTCCCCATCAATATTGCCCACTTTGTGCCCCCATACACACATATTGCCCCCTCACACGCGTGCGCATAGCCTCCATACTCCCTTAACCCCTTAAGGACCAATCCCATTTTGACCTTAAGGACCAGGCTTTTTTGTTTTTTCCTCCTCGTTTTCTAAAAATCATAACTCTTTATTTTTTTTCATTAACAGACTAGTATATGAGGACTTGTTTTTTGCGTGACCAGTTGTCCTGCATAATGACATCACTCATTTTACCATAAAATGTATGGCACAACCCAAAAAAATACTACTGTGTGGGGAAATTAAAATGAAAACCTGCAATTTAGCAAATTTTGGAAGGTTTAGTTTTCACGCCGCACAATTTACAGTAAAAATGACATGTGTTTTTTTTTATTCTGTGGGTCAATACGATTAAAATGATACCAATGATTACATACTTTTCTATTATTTATGCGCTAAAAAAAATCTCAAACTTTTTAACCACCTATATTTTGATGACCTATAACTATTTCATTTTTTTTCAGGGTTTGTGGGGGTGTGGCTTGTCACCAGGTAGGGTTTTTTTTTCAGAATTTTCCCTATATATTGTCTTTGCTGTAAGGACCTTACAGTGAGGACAATACAGAGGGATCAGATAAAACAAATGCCATTAAAGTTTTTTTATTAGCCTGGATAGGCATTTTAGTCCAGACCTGCATAATACGGACTCTAGTATTACCCCATCTGCATAAAACAAACCTCAGTAAGAACCCCCCATATCGGCACCCCTTGCATAATACAGAGACAGACCCCAGAATCCCCCTCCCTAGTCGTTCACTCTTACTTTCCTTCTCCATCTGGATTGGACCTCCATGAAGAGTTCTCCCAGCTCTGACTTGTATCTGCAGAATCTGATGTACACACATTTTAGGCTCCTTTCTCCAGCACCATCCCCACCTCTATACAAACTCCCCATCAATATTGCCCACTTTGTGCCCCCATACACACATATTGCCCCCTCACACGCGTGCGCATAGCCTCCATACTCCCTTAACCCCTTAAGGACCAATCCCATTTTGACCTTAAGGACCAGGCTTTTTTGTTTTTTCCTCCTCGTTTTCTAAAAATCATAACTCTTTATTTTTTTTCATTAACAGACTAGTATATGAGGACTTGTTTTTTGCGTGACCAGTTGTCCTGCATAATGACATCACTCATTTTACCATAAAATGTATGGCACAACCCAAAAAAATACTACTGTGTGGGGAAATTAAAATGAAAACCTGCAATTTAGCAAATTTTGGAAGGTTTAGTTTTCACGCCGCACAATTTACAGTAAAAATGACATGTGTTTTTTTTTATTCTGTGGGTCAATACGATTAAAATGATACCAATGATTACATACTTTTCTATTATTTATGCGCTAAAAAAAATCTCAAACTTTTTAACCACCTATATTTTGATGACCTATAACTATTTCATTTTTTCGTATAAGCGGCGGAATGAGGGCTCATTTTTTGCACCATGATCTGTAATTCTTATTGATACCACATTTGTGTATATAAAACTTCTACATTTTTTATAAAATTTTTTTTATAAAATGTGACCAAAAAATTTTGCACTTCTTTTTTTTTTTTTCTTTTACGTTCAAGCCGTTCACCATACGGAATCAATAACATTATATTTTAATCGTTCAGAGATTTAGGCACGCAGCAATACCAAATATGTCTATTAATTATTATTTTTTTACACTTTTGGTGGGTAAAATGGGGAAAAAAAAGGACATTTTACATCTTTATTGGGAGAGGGGATTTTTCACATATTTTATTTTATTTTTACACTTTAATAGTCCCCATAGGGGACTATTTATAGCAATCCTTTGATTGCTAATACTTTTCAGTGCTATGCATCAGTGTTATCGATCATCTTCTGCTCTGGTCTGCTCGATCTCAGACCAGAGCAGGAGACCCGTGGAAGGCTGCGGAGGCAGGTGAGGGGACCTCCGTGCGCCGTTCTGGATGATCGGATCACCGCGGCAGCACTGCGGGCGATCCAATCATCCATATTTCTGACCACACTACCACAGATGCCGTGATCTGTATTGATCACGGTATCTGAGGGGTTAATGGTAGACATCCGCGCGATCGCGGATGTCGGCCATTACCGACGGGTCCCGGGCCAGGACCAGCCGCGCATGATCCGAGCATCGCTTCGATGTTCGCGGTCATGTACAGGACATAAATATACATCCTGGTGCGCTAAGTACCGCAGCACCAGGACGTAAATTTTCGTCCTTGGTCATTAAGGGGTAAAGGATTTTTTCCTCCTCACCTTCTAAAAGCCATAACGCTTTCAATTTTTCACCTACAGACCCATCTGTGGCTTGTTTTTTACACCACCAATTGTACTTTGTACTGACATCAATCATTTCACCAACAAATCTACTGTGAAACAAAAAAATATTTGGGGGTGAAATAAAAAAAAATGATTTTGTAATTTTGGAGGCTTCTGTTTCTACACAGAGCACTTTTTGTTAGCAATGACACCATTACCCTTATTCTGTAGGTCCATACAATTAAAGTGATACCCAGTTCATAAAAGTTTTGTTTTAATTTAATAACTTACTTTACAATTTTTTTTTTACAAAATTTTTTTTTTTCGTAAACAGGAATGCATAGGGGCTAATTTATTGTGTGATCTGTAGTTTTTATCGGTACCATTTTTTTTTTTTTAGGGAGTTTCTGATTAATTTTTTCTGGTATATGAAGTGACCAAAAATGCCCAATTCTGGAATTAGTTTTTCTTTTTTAACATGTATGTCATTGACCATGCAGTTTAATTTACGTTATATATTAATAGTTTGGACATTTATGCAAGATCGATGCGGGGTCTCTGACTTATATACATACCTGCAGTCCGGCACCCGGTCCCTCTGAAGATCTTCTACTGTCTTCTCTAAATTGCGCGCTGAAGGCAGGCCCGCTGGCTGGATTTGAATATTCATGGTTGCTGGTCATGTGAGCGCATGTGCCTACTGAGCACTCAAGTGACCAGCTATGAGGAATGTTCAAATCCAGCTGGCAGGCCCGCCTTCAGCGCGCAATTTAGAGAAGACAGTAGAAGATCTTCAGAGGGATTGGGCGCCAGACTGCAGGTATGTATATAAGTATGAGACCCCACATCTGTCTTCTGTTCACCCGCACTATAACCCAGTATATTGGTTGACCGTTCTCCTTTAAGGATGCAGGACGTACCTGTACGCCCTGGTCCCATTACCAGGATTTGAAGCATGCTCACAAGCTGAGCTCGCTTCAAACCCAGTGGGTCCTGACTGCTATCTGCAGCCAGGACCCAAGCTTAATGCCAGGCACCGTGGAACAGTTGATGCCAGGCATCAACCCTTTAGACGCCACAATCAAAGTTGATTGCGGAGTCTAAAATTTAAGTAAAATTATACTGGCAGCTCAGTGGAGCTGATCAGAACCATTGCGGTGAAACAGCGATATCCCGATCCGCTGTGTGGAGGACAGGAGGGCCCTTTCCTGCCTCCTCGACGTCCGATCGGTCCCCTGATGCTCCAACCAGGTTCTACAGGCTGGAGCAGCAGAGCACCGATAACACTGATCAATGTTATGCTATAGCATGGCACTGATCGGTATATGCAATCAAAAGATTGCATGTTATAGCCCCCTAGGGGGGCAAAAAAAAAAGTGTTGAAAAAAAAGTTAATAAAAGTGAATTAACCCCTTCCTAATAAAAGTTTGAATCCCCCCTTTTCTGATTTTTAAGTAAAATAATGTAAAAAATATATATCTGAAGGATAGGGGATAAGTTATAGATCTTGGGGAATCCGACTGCAGGGGCCCTCTGCGATCTCCTGTACAGGGCTGTGGCGGTCTACAGAAAGCGCCTTGTCGTTCCTAGTAGGAAGCCATGGCAGACACACCCCCTCAATGTATTTTGATGGGATACGTGGAGGGGGTGTGTCAGCCAATGCATCATGCGGGGACAGACATGCCCCCTTCCAGCATACTGCCGCGGTACCGTACAGGAGATTTCAGGGGGTAAGGTAATACACATACACAGCCCCATATACACATACACATCCCCTATACCAGTGTTTCCCAACCAGGGTGCCTCCAGCTGTTGCAAAACCACAACTCCTAGCATGCCCGGAAAGCATGTGGTTTTGCAACAGCTGGAGGCACCCTGGTTGGGAATCACTGCCCTATGCACACATATACACTGTTCCCATACACAGCCCCCATATACACACTCATACGCAGCCCTCCATGCACACACATAGACAGCCCTCCATGCACACAGCCCCCAATAAGTTAATACCTCATTTATAAACACAGATGGCTGCTGCAGCTCCTCCATTGAGGTGCCAAGCAGGGAGAGGGACAGACACGACGGCCGATGTCATTGGCCGGCGTCTTCTCACACTGGCTGCTGGTTATTGACTTGCCAAGCACAGGCACGTCTCATTCTAGAAGCCAGTGCTGTAACACGGACTGCATCACGGCCCCCGACCCCAGCCACACCTCCAGCCCCTCCCCCCATTCAAGGCCAGAGCAGCCCCAGTAATAAAAAAAAATAACGTTACGGCAGCTGGCCGACTCTCTGCTTAGGCAGTGCTTAACTACCTGAACAGTCTGTCCGCCCGCCGTGCCCGATTGCCAGTCCGGCCCTGGTGGTAGATGACGTGGGCCGTGCCAGGGAGCGGAGTCTAAGGTGCCGCTGGTTTTCACCAGAGCCCACCACAAAGCGGGATGGTCTTGCAGCGGCAGGCGGCACCCAGGTTGCTACCCCTGGCATGACTCGACCACACAGGCGGCTGGGGAGGTACGAGGCACAGGAGGAATATGGCAAGTCGTGGTCTGGATAGCAGGAGGTCAGGGCTGGCGGCACAGGTGCAGAGTCAGAAACGTAGCAGGAGGTCTATAGGCAGGTGGCGAAGGAGCAAGGTCAGGTCATGGAACAAAGGGGTCAGGAACACAGCAAGGCACGACACTGGAGAGCTTTCTCTAGGGCACAATGGCAACAAAGATCTGGCCAGGGTTAGTGGGAGGAGCAGATACTTATAGACAGGGTGCAGGTGATGGTGATAATTACGGGCACACTGGCCCTTTAAATCTTAGAGCTCCGGCACACACGCACCATAGGAGGCGGGGGCATGTGCTGGTGCTGCGAGTGGACTGGATGGACAACAGAGAGCAAAGGATCACGGGCTGGGATTCTCATGCGGGCGCGTCCCGAGATGCGAATCCTGGCCCCGCCGACTGAGGAGGAGAGGGAAGGAAAGCACTCATGGCCAGCATGTCTGGCCGGAGCGCTGGATGTAACAATTTGCTCCTAACATGGACAGAGGTGTCAGCAGAGAGCTCTGTGGTCAGACAGAAAAGAACTTAAAATAGACAAGAACTTCCTTTGGATCAGCTGATAACTACTGGAAGGATAAAGATTTTTTAATAGAAGTAATTTACAAATCTGTTTACCTTTCAGGCACCAGTTGATTTACAAAAAAAAAATAAAAAATTTCTTCAGTGGAGTACCCCTTTAACTATATGAATATAACTCTTTTGTCAGTGCTGCGAATCATCAGATAAGAGATAAATTCACCTCTACTACATCTGTTAGAGTAGTGTTTACCAACCAGTGTGTCTCCAGCTGTTGCAAAACTACAACTCCCAGCATTGGGAGTTGTAGTTTTTCAACAGCTGGAGGCACATTACTTGGGAAACACTCTGCTAGAGAAATGCATGTCTGAAGTATCTACCTCAAAACTGAACAGAGCAGTAACAGAGACAGACATAACCTGTGTTGGTAAACCTATGCAAATTAGGCGGAGACGTCATTGTTTTTTTCGTCTATTTCCTTGACCTGACTTATATATACAAGAGAAGGGTGAGGGGTAAAGATTTGGGTGCAGCTTGAAGCACACAATGCACTGAGCCTTGGGGAACATACTGTATACTGGTTAGGGACAGTTAACCAACTAGCCCCAGAATCCCAGAGACCTGAGAGGAGACAACTATTGTAAGTCAATTTTCATTTTTTCTCGGAGATATGAGAGAAGGTGCATGTAAAGTCATGTGTCCGCGCTGAATTGTCACATTAACCATGTGAAAGTCATCCTGGATCGGATTGCATTTCATTGGAGTGCTGCAATATCTTTTCTTGTTCTACATGTGACCTGGGATTAAGGTGAAATTTGCTAGACTACTGCTTCCTTTACTTGTATTTTATAGATAGATAGATATAATATAGATAGATAGATAGATATGATAAAGATAGATAGATAGATATTAGTGATGAGCGGCATTGCCCATATTTGAATTTGTGATATTTCGCCAATATATAGATTAATATTTGTCTTATATTCGCAAATTTGCATATTCGTTATATTCGCATATTTGCGTATTCGAGGAAGAAAACAGTGAGGGGGTGGGCAACTTTACTATTGGTTGCTAGGGATGTTGTTGATAACCTCTGACAAGTGTATTTGCATTATTCTAATTGGCCCACAAGTGAAAAGAAGGAATATGCACATATGCGGAAAAAAGTGAATATTCGTAATTTCGAATTTATTCACAATATTCGCGAATTCGCGATAAAAATTTGAAATGCGAAAATTCGCACCCAACTCTAATAGATATGACATAGATAGTGAGATAGAAGACAGATATGACATAGATAGATAGGTAGATATGACTTAGATAGATAGATAGATAGATAGATATGAAATAGATAGATATGAGAGATAGATAATAATATAGATAGATAGATATGAAAGATAGATAGATATGAAATAGATAGGTAGATATGAGATAGATAGATAAATATGAGATAAAAAAGATAGAGGAGCAGCACAACTGGTCAAAGTCCAAAAGTAAAGGGGTCCACGCTGAAAAAAGACCTTGGTGAGGGGTCCCACTTGTAGTAAAAAAAAAAAACAGTGTCCAGCAGCACACGAAGTGGTGAAAAAATCAGTGATTGTTTTATTTACATCACCAGAAAAAACAGAAGCAACGTTTCTGCGGCCTCACGCCGCCATTCTCAAGCTTGAGAACGGCGGCGTGAGGCCGCGGAAACGTTGCGTCTGTTTTTTCTGGTGATGTAAATAAAACAATCACTGATTTTTTCACCACTTCGTGTGCTGCTGGACACTAATTTTTTTTAGATAGATAGATAGATAGATATAGAAAAAGCAGGGTGGGCTGCACCTCAAAGAAGTGTGAGCATAGGTGCACGCAGCGGCTGGTCCCAGGTCCCGGGTCCGTATCGCTAGAAGAACAGATTTGCTGCAGCACACAGAGTAGTGTCAAGTGGTTTATTTCATTCCAATTGCTACGTTTCAACCGCACATGCGGCCTTTTTCAAGCACAAGTGCTTGTGCTTGAAAAAGGCCGCATGTGCGGTTGAAACGTAGCAATTGGAATGAAATAAACCACTTGACACTACTCTGTGTGCTGCAGCAAATCTGTTCTTCTAGATAGATAGATATATATGAGATAGATAGATCGATTTGAGATAGATAGATATGAAATAGATGGATAGATATGAAATAGATAGATATAAGATAGATAGATATGAAATAGGCAGACAGACAGATAGATAGATAGATAGACAGATATATATGATATAGATAGACAGATAGATAGATAGATAGATAGACAGACAGATAGATAGATAGATAGATAGATTTGATATGATATAGATAGACAGATAGATAGATATTTAGACACTGAAGAGAAAAATGTGTCCTTACTGCCATTTAGTATTACTGACAGCTAAACTTCGCCCTACATTTTACAGCATCAAAATAAAATCTGATACATTATATAATATTACATAATGTTAAATAATATGTGTCTTATATTTCGGAAGGGAGAAGCACAATGGTCAGCTCATCACGTTTGCAGATTCAAGGAACAATATTTCAGACATATTTTAATCATAGCAGATAAGCAAATAGCAAGCCTGTTATATCACATTAGTACTAAAAACCTATAGCAATGATGAAGAAACAACTATGGTGTAACTAGCAGTAATGTACTTTGGGTTCAGCCTGGGGGATGTATGGGATTTTAGAAGAGAATTCAGAAAGTCTTCCGGCTGAGTAGAGATCTTCTGCGGTAACTTACAATGAGAAACATCCCTGTTATGAAAATAGTAATTATTTAATAAAGGAAATTTGTTGACATTTGCATTCACAAGATGCCATTGGAAGAAGCTGCTTCATAGTGAAATGTACATTGGGTTTTGGATGACCCCTCTTATTTCTGACATGCCTCTATGGCGTCATTGATTTCTTTATTATGTGATGTATTGTTATATTATAGATTAAGATTTATCAGTCTTTAAGGGGTATTTCCATTAAAATCCATGTAGTTAAACTTGTAGGGCACCTCAAGTAAAATATTTGTGCAAATATTTTCATTTTGCAAATTTGCCTTCTTCTCTTTTGTTCCCATTGCAGAAAGCTTGTTGTCTAGGTTACAGGCCACCACTCAAGAAGTGGTCTGACTGGTACATATACATCAAATATGTCTTCTACAATGTAGCTGTGGTCAGGGTTATATATATATATATATATATATATATATATATATATATATATAGGAAATGGAGCAGCACTCTCAGAAGCAAGAAAATCTGTGGGTGCAAGCAGTCTCAGGGACCCCAGTCCTGGGTCCAAAAATTTGTAAAGAAAAAGAAGTGGCTGCAGCACACCGGAGTATGAAAAACGAAAAAGTGTTTATTCCAGCTAAAAACAAGACAACGTTTCTGTGGTCTCACATGACTTGAGATAGGTGGTGCGAGACCACAGAAACGTCGTCTTATTTTTAGCTGGAATAAATACTGTTTCATTTTTTATACTCCGGTGTGCTGCAGCCACTTCTTTTTCTTTACATCTATATCTATATCTATATCTATATCGCTGCCAACAAGGGGAGGAAAGGAGCAGGAATTTCAGAAGGAGGTTAGTTTTCTTAAAGGAAATCTGTCAGCAGTGTCACCTGCACTAACCTGTTGGTACTGATGACAACAGTACTCACCTTGTCCCATTCCGTAGTGGGGATCTCCTGTAATCTTGTCCATTAGCTTCGCTCCGTGGCACGGGCGGAGCTAAGTGAAGTCACCGCTGCTGCAAGACCCAGTGGAGAGCAGCAGCGGCTTGGGGCATGGGCGGAGCTTAGTGATGTCACCGCTGCTGTTCTCTGCTGGGTCCCGCTGCTAGAGAACAGCAGCGGTGACATCACTAAGCTCCGCCCATGCCCCAAGCCGGGTGCCCTGAGCGGAGCTAATGGACAAGATAACAGGAGATCCCCACCACGGAATTGTACAAGGTAAGTACCGTTGTCAGCAGTGTCACCTGCACTAACCTGTTGGAACCGACAGGTAGTGCAGGTGACACTGATGACAACAGTATTCACCTTTTCCCCGTAGCGGGGATCTCCTGTAATCTTTTCCATAAGCCTCGCTCCGGGCACCCGGCTTGAAGCACGGGCGGAGCTTAGTGACGTCACCGCTGCTGCGAGACCCAGCGGAGAGCAGCAGCGGCTTGGGGCATGGCCGGAGCTTAGTGATGTCACCGCTGCTGTTCTCTGCTGGGTCCCGCTGCTAGACAACAGCAGCAGTGACATTTTTTTTGTATTAAAAATACCGGCAATGCAATTGCCGGTATTTATCCAATCAATCCTCCAACTCCCGGAATGTTGGCTGTCCGGGACGGCTGGGAGTTCTAGCTTTGCAACAGCTGGAGGCACCCCTGGTTGGGAAACACTGACCTATGCTATATACCACTATATAGTCCAACATGCTAGGAGTTGTAGTTTGGTAACAGCTGGAGGCACCCCTGGTTGGAAAACACTGACCCATACTATATACTACTATACAGTCCAACATGCTGGGAGTTGTAGTTTGGTAACAGCTGGAGGCACCCCTGGTTGGGTAACACTGACCTATACTATATACTACTATATAGTCCAACATGCTGGGAGTTGTAGTTTGGTAACAGCTGGAGGCACTCCTGGTTGGGAATCACTGACCTATACTATATAATACTATACAGTCCAACATGCTGGGGGTTGTAGTTTTCGTTTGGGGCAGATGCTGAGCCACAGGCTGTATCAGGGCATGCTGGGAGTTGTAGTTAGTAACCAACTGTTACTCCCAAATTTAATTTAAAAAAAGCCATCAAAAAGTCCCATCAAAACAAAATTGGTACTGTTAAAACGACAGATCGAGGCGCAAAAAATTAGCCCTCATACAGGCCCATATAAGGAGAAATAAAAAAGTTATAGGGGTCAGAATAGGACAAATTTTCCCCGCATATGTGTATCCTGTGATGTCACGCATATATAATTAATCGTGCAAAATTAGCAGAGGAACCTGTCCAGAGGAAAAGTTGCTGAGTTGCCCATAGCAACCAATCAGATCGCTTCTTTCATTTTGCAGAGGCCTTTTCAAAAATGAAAGAAGGAATCTGATTGGTTGCTATGGACAACTCAGCAACTTTTCCTCTGGACAGGTTTTGATAAATCATCCCCAATGTGTGCAGTGATGTGACAGTAAAGATTTAATGGTGAAGACAGTGATGTCATGGTTCAGGAATAATGCTCGTAGTCATGTCAGAGTACAGAGTTAATAAACATAGTTATGTCACAGTATGGCGATAAATGCAGTTATGTCACAGTAAGGAATAATAAACTACAGCAATTTCACAGTATAGATATAACTTGTGCAGCGGAAAAGTCAACCAGTTGCCCAAAGCAACCAATCAGATTACTTCTTTCATTTTCCAGAGGCCTTTTCAAAAATGAAAGAAGTAATCTGTTTGGTTGCTATGGGCAACTGGTCATATTTACCTTCCCCATGTCACAATATGGCAATAGTAAACAGTGATGTCACAGTACAGGAATGATAAACATAGGGTCACAATATGGAAATAGTAAACAGTGTTGTCACAGTACAGGAATGAAAAATGCAGTGATGTCATAGTACAGGGATATTAAATACAGTGATGTCATAGTACAGGAATGAAAAATACAGTGATGTCATAGTACAGGGATAGTAAATACAGTGATGTCATAGTACAGGGATAGTAAATACAGTGATGTCATAGTACAGGGATAGTAAATACGGTGAAGGGGCTTCTGCTGAAGAATAATGAGGGACATTTATCAATGTTTGTTTATGTATTCTTTTTTTTTTTAGTAATTTTTTCCTTACTTTTTTTTTGCTTATGTGTGACTTATTTATCAACTGCTTTCAGACTGTTGCTAAATTTCTTTCACGTAAGCAATTTTTCCTTTTTTACTTTGGTAGTAGCTTTTTCTGCTCCATGTTTGAGCTGGAGTAAATTTAGTAAATTTTTAACCCTGTTGCGACTTTTTGCGCAGTTGCGACTGTCGCAGTTAATAAATACCTGACTACCCATAGTCTATTTTAAAATTATTACTACGTAGTAAATTTTGGGAAAACTTGCTTTTCTTGCTTTCCAGTCAAAATGTTGCACAAAAAATCGCGCAGTCACAGTTGCGACAATTTTGCGACAATTATAGTAAAGAAAACCTGACTAAACCCGTTGATAAATGTCCATAATTGTGAGCATATAGCTCCAGTATATGACATAAAAGAAGAGAGTCCCGCATGCTGTTCTGCAGAGCTTGTTACAGTAATGGTATGGACTCCCACCTGAAAACACAAAATATACAAATCTAAAGCACCAGGTCTTCAAGTTGTCTTCAAGTTCTGAAACTTGTGAAGCCTGGAGCCTTCTACCTTCTACCTCTGCTAATACGGAATTTTTTCTACATGTAGCGCTGAGTAGTATGTCCTCACCATGGCAGCTAGGAATGCAGTTTGTTTGCTTAGAAAGCTGGATGGACAAGGATTTCTGTTCACTGTTTGATTTGTGTTTCATAACAAATACTTAGGGCCATATTCTGGAGATTATAGGGGGGGTCTTAGTGGTCAGACCCCTGCAATCTTACACTTATTCCCTAGTCTGTGGATAGAGGATACATTAATTTAATTCAGGATACCCCTTTAATAATGCTTACAGAAATTATGACTTCTATATGCCCAAATAGGATATAAGGAAAGTTAGGACTGGGTACCTGCACAGGCCAAGGATCTTGGCTCATAGACTGCAGGCCTGAAGAGGGAGTAACAATGTGGGAAGGATATAGGTATAAGCTTCTTTTATATACCACAATGCATAGGAGGGGAGGGGAGAGGGGGACATAATTACTAAAAAGGGGTAACTAAGGTGGAATTAATTACTAAGCAAAGCACCATTATAAAATGGGGGGCACTAGAGGGGTATTACTATTAAGTGGATTTGTGGGGGCACTGTGGAAAATCCTTACTAAAGGGGGCATAATTACTAAGTGAGGGCTCCAAAAGAGGCCCCACAACAGCAGCAGGGTTGCTCTAGCGGGCGACAGTGCTGTTTCGACTGGCCCTTAGAGACAGTCGAAGCGCCACTATTGTGCGAAAGGGCACCGTCGCCCGCTAGAGCAACCCCGCTGCTGCAGGCCCGTCCCGCACATTAGTCCTGATGTGTCTTTTCTGTTGTCTGCAATAAACTATTACCGCAAGATCAGTACAGACTGTGTGTTTTCCATATTGAGCACCACCTAAGATAAATTGCGGATTGTGCTGTGTGAATACCTACTGTCCGTCCGAAGGCTGGATAAGTTGGGCTGTATCCAGCAGTGCCTAGTCTCTATATCTTGTTGTGAATGATTACTAATGGAAACACTAAGAGGGCATCATTGCTGTGTTGGGGCTGTTCCAGAGTATCAATTTATATCTAATCTTGACATTCTCTTAAATTAATTAAAAGTAGAAATAATTAGGGGAATTGCACTTTGGGGTTCTTTTAAGAAAGGTAAGATATCATTGGCATACATAAGGATCTTATTTTGTGATCCTTCCCATCCAAACCCTTCATAAGAAAGTCTTTCCCAGCATCAGACTCCAGAGGCTCTATATATAATACAAATAATATGGGGGAGAGGGGGCATCCTAGTCATGTTCCTCTGTTCAAACATTGAAGAGGGGACCCCATTTATGACCGATCGGCCAATTGTGGAGCTATAAAGAATCTTAATATAATTCAGCACCCGCAGACCCGCTCTAAACCTTTCCAGGACAACCCAAAGATATTCCCACCTGACTCTATGGAATGCTTTGGTGGCATCAAGTGCCAATAAAGCCCTAGTCCCCTCCTATTCTGATTGTATACCAGAGAAGACACTGTGAATGTTAGTATGAACTATTCTCCCTGGCATGAATCCACTTTGATCTTTACTGGCAAGATGCTGAATACACTTTGAAAGTCTGTTCGCTAATACTTTGGCAAAAATGTTAACAAAAAATTTCAACAAAATGGGATGAAAAGCCAAAATATCGCTGGCATCCTTATCTTTTTTTAATCAATACAATATTGGCCTCTCTTATTGAGTTGGATTACTTATATAAGGTTTACTGTTTGATTATAGCCTGTAGTGTGCCCGCGATATGGGCACAAATGGTATTATGGATTATATTGGTCTTTATAGTAGGAAATATGTGGTCATGCTGTGAATTTAGCCCTTGTATAGTGATATAATTTATCATACTGTATATTTCATCATAAATGAATATCCAAGGACAGTGTTCTGATGAGGAGGTGTATCTAAGCCTGTCAGGTTCTAAAACGTCTTTAATAGTTTCATAGCTATCATTACAATATATTATTTTATTTTTAGATCTTAAAGGGATATTCTCATCCCACCGAATGTGGGGCCACTAAACATTTCCAAACGTTGAACTCTGAGATGTTAAGCAACCCTATAGACAATAAATGGATCGTTGTCTGTGCACATGCATATTCATTCTCGGGACAATTATGTCCACAATCGCAGAATCAGCTTGTTATCCCTTGTTGCCATAGGGAATAAATTAATGAGATGGGAATGCTCCTTTAACAATGCCCCTGATCCTTTATTTCTCCAGCAGTGGCCACCACCAGGCATGCTTGACCAGCTAACCCTGGTAATAACAACTGTGTTAGAAGAAATTGGACCCATGAAGATCAGCTGATCACTTAGCCCAATTATATTTACAAGGGATTTTTTATGATGATATTCCATTTGTCTCACATTTTCTTTTCTTCAGCAGATACATTCTTCATAATGAACAACAGGAGAGCAATTCCGTGGGAAAACACAAGTAAGTAGAAGTGGTCTCATTGTGAGGAGTGAATAGGTCATTGCTCCTATCGGAATGATCAGCAGTGGACTGACCGTGCAGTGGATCCTAAAGTTTACCCAGTATACTGTAATGATAAAGAAAGCTCCCCTACTTCAAATCACATTACTACTTGTAGCTATAGTACATTGCTTCTGACTGAAAGCTGAGTAAATACTTACGAAGCTGAAAGTTCTAAAAAGTAAGGAGGGAAAATGTTTGAAAATATTGTTTTTTGATATACAATTACTCTTAGCTAATAAAACATTACAAAATAAAATAATAAAAAAATAGATTCTAAAGGTGATATGGAAAGAAATCCTTAACCCCAAAATATACAAACATCATAGTTCTGAATCCCTTATCACAAGATAATCATTTTTGAGATGTTATGCTCGGTGCTGATGCTTACCTTGATCAGAGATTACATTTTGTATCCCCTTAAGGACATTTATGGACATTTATCAACGGGTTTAGTCAGGTTTTCTTTACTATAATTGTCGCAAAATTGTCGCAACTGTGACTACGCGATCTTTCGTGCAACATTTTGACTGGAAAGCGAGAAAAGCAAGTTTTCCAAAAATTAACTACGTAGTAATAATTTTAAAATGGTCTATGGGTAGTCAGGTATTTATTAACTGCGACAGTCGCAACTGCGCAAAAAAAAGTCGCAACAGGGTTAAAAATTTACTAAATTTACTCCAGCTCAAACATGGAGCAGAAAAAGCTACTACCAAAGTAAAAAAGGAAAAATTGCTTACGTGAAAGAAAATTATCAACAGGCTGAAAGCAGTTGATAAATAAGTCACACATAAGCAAAAAAAAGTAAGGAAAAAATTACTAAAAAAAAGAATACATAAGCAAACATTGATAAAAGCCCCTCATTGGGCGTACATGTGCGTCCTGGTGCCCTGGTATATAATGCACTAGGACACTCTCTGCACTCTCGCTTCATAGACTGTATGTGACAGCTGCTATCAGCAGCCATGCACCCACGGTCAATGGCCCAGAACAGCAATCTTGCCATTATCCGTCTTTAGCCCATTAAGTGTCATGATCAATGGCGATCACGGCACATAAGCACCACAATCATTGTCCCCCCCCCCCCCTAACCGATTGACACCCACGCAACATGTATGCAGGAGTCCAATCTGTTTGAATTCCCACCTAAGGTCCGCTGACTTGCTTTGTGCAGGTCCCAGGTCCGATCTGCTGATAGAGCTTGCAGAGTAATGCTATGCAACAGTATAGCATAATTCATTGTTAGCAATCTAATAATTGCATGGTACATTCTTAAAAATTGCCTTTAATGAAATGTTTATAGTTTGTATGTGTGACTTAAAGAGTACCTGTCACTAAATAAACTTTTCTAAACTAACTCAGGCTATGTTCCCTAACCACACCTAACACCGCCCCCCCCCCCTGCCTTTTTTAAGAGCTTTATAAAGCTATGTATCTTACCTCTCTTCTTGCTCACATAGTGTGAGCTCCTGGCAGGAGGATGTGGGCGTGTCCCAGCAGGCGCTACGTCGCTGAAACCTGCTGGGGGGGACTGCTTCCGCCCTCATTTTGTCGAGGAGAGCAGCAGAATAAGAAATGCGAGTGAGGCCGCCCAGGTCAGGGGGGGGGGGGGGTGCAGGTTCACGTGTGAGTAAGCCTGCATTTGCACGTAAGGTCCTCAATGTACAGAGCCCTGCTTGTCCTCGGTGTACAGAGCCCTGCTTTTTCTCAATGCACAGAGCCGTGCTTGTCCTCAGTGTACAGAGCCCTGCTTGTCCTCAGTGTACAGAGCCCTGCTTGTCCTCAGTGCACAGTGTACAGAGCCCTGCTTGTCCTCAGTGTACAGAGACTCTCCCCCACAACCAATGGCTGTCTGATTGACAGGCAGGGAGCAGCGCTGTGCTAGTCACGGGTCCCGGCTGCAGTCTGAGATTTCGGACTCATGCTGGTGCCAGCATGAGTCTGAAATCTATGCGGCCGGGACATGAAGGGAGACCCCTAGTGGTGACTTTTTCAAACAGTAAATATGGTTAGAAATAAAAAATAAAAAATGCTAATTACATTCAATTAGGAAGGTGTTTGCCATACATTAATACACCATATCTAAAAAGTTTTTTTGATGACAGGTACTCTTTAATTTTGACTTTTGGCTGCTGACCTTCTGTCTCTTTCTACAATGAGAACCAGGCAAGTTAAACCCTGCTCTTCCACCCCAGCATAGAACTAAATTTTCTTGGGCTCATGTGTTAAAATGAGTGTCCAGCCTCCATCTATACAGTACAAGTGCAAGTCTACTGTAGTAAACTTACCTGAATTAGTTCCAGCACTGCCTCTTTCAGGCAGACAGCAGCATTCCTAGTCATCCTGGTGACAGCCCTGCAAGTCACAGGGCCATTAATCACTGTGCGACGTGGCAGTCTAGCCAATGAGGAGCTGTGAGTGCTGGGCCAATCAGCAGAGGCGCTCACACCTCCCAGTGGCAGAGTATTTAAACTGCTCTGCTTTTGTAATACATTACCCTTTTGCTTTTTGATTTTCTGACTTGTCCCTGGTTAACCCCTTGTCTGATGAATTTGTACCTATTCTGCCATTGTGTTGCCGACCTGGCCTGTCTGACTTGACGCCCCAGCACTTTGCAAGTATAGGGAGCGTTGCCCAGTTAGGGGCTCCCATTTAGGGCAGATCTTCCAAGGTAGGTAGGGACAGTGGCTAGAAAGAGATTTAGGTCTGCCCTGATCCCTGCCTCAGACGTGATATCTACTCATAATTTCACAGTCACTTATGTTAGCATTGTAATCTTAGTTGTTATCATTGTACATACAAGACTTTATTGATAGGATCTTATGGGTTGACTTCTGCTGGTCTTGGTGTTTGTATTGTATCAGAGCCTAGGTCATTAAACATTGAACCTGATAAAAGGTATCACAGTGCTATATATGTATATATATATATATATATATATATATATAGTAGTCATGTAGAAGCAGTGGCACTCCAAGCTGGTGAAATAAAGTGATGTCTTTATTTACTCCAAAGTGAGCTACGTTTCGGCAGCCTCCCGCTGCCTTTGTTTGGCTTGACAAAGGCAGCAGGAGGCTGCCGAAACGTAGCTCACTTTGGAGTAAATAAAGACATCACTTTATTTCACCAGCTTGGAGTGCCACTGCTTCTACTTGACTACTTCACTTTGGATCTCTGACCCAGATCAACAGCAGTCAGGCACCCGTTCACTTTCATCGCAGGAGTGCTGCTTCCCTCCTCTACTATATATAAATATATATATATATATATATATATAGAGAGAGAGAGATATATATATATAGATATAAAAATACAGGAACAAATGACCTACAGGTATAACAATATATAAAAGAGTTTAGCAAGACAAGTTCAGAAAACAAAAGATGAAGTTCTTACAGCATGATATAGCAGTCCATGAGAGTGAGTTCCAGCTGTTCTTAGGATGGTCTTGTCAGCTTGTTGCACAGCATTTAACACACTGAGTCTAGCATTGTTTTAAATATCATATCTGCTTTCTCGGGAGGGAGACTCCATTCCCCCCTCCCCTCTGATCCCACCAGGGGGTCTTCTCTCTTCCTGGCCCCTTATCTGTTTGATTATATGATGGGACCAGAGTGCATGACTTCAAAAAAGCCTTTGACTTCAAAGGAGATGTAAACAAACAGCCAGACCCCCCAATAAAATGCAATACACAAAAAACAAAGGATACACCGTCTGAATAACCCCTCACCCATGTCTTATAAAACACATGTATGTTTCCATAATCAGGCCTTGGGCCTGACACACATTATGTGAACAAGTTCAGCATACAGTATGTGTCTGGAAATCTCCTGGCACATATGCCAAACATAGACATAGGCTCCTACTAACCTAAAGAGTGTCTTTTTGATCACCATCAGAGTGGTTAGGGCTGACAGAATTAGAAAAAACACCTGATACCTCCAACATATACCATACATGTGATGTAAACATAATCCTCCAACACATTTCTTTCTAGGCCTGTGTTTAATTAAACATGTCCTTTAGGCAGGGCTCAAGTTCTGCAGGAATGCATGGGAACTGAGTTCCTGCACTTTTTCACAGCAGGAACACCATTCCCATTATCAGGAGTCCTGCAAGACCAGCCTTTGAGTGGAAATCTTGGATGAGTTCCCTCACTTTTTTTTTCAGGACTTGACACATGGCTTTAGGTGAACAAGGTTTATATAACAGAGCACAGCCCTCTGACATTATATGTTCTACAGTATACATTTAATTGAGGTTCCTGCATGCGGATCAAAGGTTTGGAGGTTTTTATTTTTATGTACATACATAGGTATATGACGTTCTCTGGAGATTGATCTTGAATAGGGTTTAGGTTTTGGTCAGGAACAATAGGACAGGATAAATTAGGAGTATGAAAAAGAAATGGCAAATTTACTAGAGAGATTTCATGTAATGGTTAAAACAAGAAATACTTTGACTATTTTATTTTGTTTTCTTTATTGTTCACTATTATTTAGTGTTTGCCACAGAAGAAGTAAGTACTAAAATTTGCCTTCAGGAAAAGTCAGTTAAAGGGGTACTCCCGTGCGAAGCATCTTATCCACAGGATAGGGGATAAGTGTCTGATTGAGGAGGGTCCGACCGCCGGGAGCCCCCAGGTATCTTTCGAGTATCTCCAGATCTCCCATAGAGATATATGGAGGGGCATGTCGGCCAGAGCTTCGTGCCATGGTAGACAGCAATCCGTGCAGAGCGGAGATCGCTCTGTGCATGGAAAGAGCCGCATGCCAGGCAGGAGATTGCAGGGGATCCTGGCAGTCGGACCCCTGTGATCAGACACTTATCCCCCCCTGTGAATAGGGGATAAGATGCCCAGCAGCGAAGTACCCCTTTAATTTCTTACTAAATATGAAATGGTTGTATGAGATAAAAAGGGTTGTCCAGCAAAAGAAACAACCTGAGTATGGTATCAAAAACTATAATAAAACAACTTACTAATATAATGTTATTAGCCATACTGCACAGATCTTCTATGTCAGCAGTGCCTTCTTCTTTGTAAGCTGTGATGTCTCATCACAGAGCAGATCTCCATCCCTCCTGCCCCCTTCCCTCCTGTCAGCACAGGACCAGACAAGTCATGTGAAGGGGGAGCTTTTAATACTGTGCATTTGATTTAAGACTTATTAGATAAGACAGCAAAGAGCCCATTCTGAAAGAAACTATGTAACTGAGAAAGGCTTCATGCTTCCTTATCTACTTACTTATAGTCATAAATCTAATGAATAGTAATACTATCTGCCCCCCTCACGTTATTGGTCTGGTTCCGTGCTAACAGGAGAGGAGGGGGAGGAACAGGAGCTCTGCATTTAGAGACTGTGATGTGTCGTCACACCTTTCAAGGAAGATGACACTGCCAATATAGAAGATTTGTGAATTATGGCTAATAACATTATAATAGCAAGTTGCTTAATTATACTTTTTTATTTTAATACTGGACAACCCCTTTAAGGGTCTATTCACACGTACAGTATGCTGAAAGATTTGAAGCTGCAGATTTCAATGTAAACTAAATGACTGAACACAGCTTCAAATCCTGCACATCCAATATGTGCAGGATGCTGTGTGTGTTAATAGACTCTAAGTCTCTTTTACACTTGGTGCACTACATACAGAGTATACGTCGGCATTCTGCTAGAATGTTATACCGACATACTGTATACAGCTGTGCATCCAAGCCATGTCCATTTATTTCAATGGACCAAATGTGATCTTTTGGTGACATTGTCTATTTCTAAACATATACTCTAATTTTGTGGGACTCAAAAGTGCAGACGGCCACACTTTTGAGTCCTGCAAAATAACAATATACTGACTAATGCACTGAATCCAGTCACTAATGTGGTGTCCCAGCACCAAAGGCTGTCCTGTGGGTTGCGGATCACCTCGAGTTGCATTTATGTTACTTACTTACTACTTTATTGTTTATTGTGATTCACTGTATTATGTTATTATATGTGCACTGTACTGTTAAGAAAGGAGATGCAGAGTAATCCAGTGACCCTGTTACCCAATGGGAACCCAAGTTGCTCAGTATATAGTATAGGGGGAGGAGCTATTGGTGCAGAGCTCAATGTGAGCTGCAGTGTGGAAAGGAGGTGGAAGAAGTGTGAGGTGATTCCGAGGAAAGCCTAAAAAAATATCTCATTAAATCAACCCCAACATTCTGCAAGTGTTTCCCGTCATACCCTGGTGGTGTCAGTGAAATTGGACCTTAGCAGAACCCTAGCCAGCGTGGGAGATCTCCAAGTCTCAACTCTGTCAAATCTAAAAGCAAGTCAATACAAATGGGTGACAAGCACCATAAGTCCCAGCGAGACCACAGGGCTCCCTTGGGGTAGACTGCCTCCCTTCTACTCTGCTCCGTATTGTGAGTATTGTACTATCTGCTCCTGCCGCAGTAAAAAGACAGTTACCCTTAACGTGACGTTGGTGTGTTTGTTGCCCCGTGCCTGGCCAAGAAGAAGCTGTCTCAACCTCGGACCGTGAATAGGCTAATGGTGCCCTGACGTCACAATTTGACAAGCATATCTTGCACCTCCGTGTCACCACACTAGTAGGCTACATGTGTTTTTAATGAAGCGATAGGTGGTAAGCTGCTCCCAGACAGCTCTGATGGGGGCTTATCAGGCAGATGAAATTCAAGTTTAATGTCCTAAATCTGTATTACACTAATTTTCCAATAATTTTAGTCCGCAAGTTGTTTATCTACTTCTATTTGTCATTTTCAGGTAGCCCTGAAGACACACAATGCAAATGTAAGTTTTCCTGATCGAAAAGTCATTGTCTGTAAACATGGATCTGTCATTACAATAGACTGTACTAATTATATACAGTATCTCACACCCCTTACATTCATGCAAATATTTTATTATATCTTTTCTATAAAGAAAAGAAATGACACTCTCCCACAATGTAAAGTAGTGAGTGCACAGCCTATACCACATATAGACTCAAGCGGGCTCAGCAACAATAATCATACTTGGGTTGCTGATGTATATATCAGAGAACTGAAAGAAAAGATGATACACCATAAAGCGCACACCCACCAATCAAATACAAATAGAAAAATACTTTATCACAATTTCCACATAAATATTACAGCAGACAAAAACACTTACCAACATCTATAAGGCCCAAGGGCCACTGCACAACAAGGGGGACCCCCCTAAAAAAAAGGGGTGAACCACTCCCGGGGCACCTGCTTGATCAGAACATGGATATTGCACTGGTCCAAAATACCCAATTTGCATCCACCCACAAAATCAATAACAATATAAGTCACATATGACAACTTTCCTCAGTTTGGAAGATAAGGCTACAGGACAATAATCAATCTATAGATAACAGTAAAATACAACCTGTATGCAGCCAAATATATATATATTACTGGGAAAGTGTGGCAATGGACAGCAGATGAAGGATAACCTCACAGGTGCCCCTCTGGACGTGGGGTCCAGAGGGGCACCTGTGAGGTTATACTTAATCTGCTGTCCATTGCCCCACATGGGGTGTTCCGTTGCCTGTTTGCAACTTCCTCAGGGGTCCAGGGGGGCACTGGTGAGGTTATCCTTCATCTACTGTCCATTGACCCACTTTCCCAGTAATATATATATTTGGCTGCATACAGGTTGTATTTTACTGTTATCTATAGATTGATTATTGTCCTGTGACCTAATCTTCCAAACTGAGGAAAGTTTTAGTATGTGACTTATATTGTTATTGGTTTTGTGGGTGGATGCAAATTGGGTATTTTGGACCAGTGCAATATCCATGTTCTGATTAAGCAGGTGCCCCTGAAGTGGATTTCCCCCCTTTTTAGGGGGGTCCCCCCTGTTGTGCAGTGGTCTTTTGGCCTTTTAGATGTTTGTAAGTGTCTTTGTCTGCTGTAATATTTATGTGGAAATTGTAATAAAGTATATTTCTAATTGTATTTGATTGGTGGGTGTGCGCTTTATGGTGTATCATGTTTTCTTGTGATGTAAGTGCAAAGTCACCGAATTCCGAAAGCCATAACTTTTTTATTCTTCTATCAGTGCAGTCATTTTATCGTTGCTATTTAAAAGTTTATATTTAAAAATGTTCTAATTTTGAGGGGGAATGTAAGATGAAAAAAAAGCAGTTTTGTATTTTTTTTTTTTTTTTTTTTTTGCATTTTTTAATGTCCTTCATGATGAAATGTTGATGACATGGAGATGGAGCTGAGCAGCTCAAGTGCACCAGCCTAGAAATTTGACTTGGGGTGACATGTTCAATGCTTGTTTAAATGAAGTTCCTGCATGTGGTTCATAGGTTTAAAGGCATTTTTATTTTTCTGCACATATATAGGTGTATAACATGCTATCTGGAGATTGACCTTGAATAGGGTTTATGCTTTGGTCAGGAGCTATAGGACATATATTAGGAGTATTAAAAAATGCAAATTCACTGGAGATATTTCATGGAATAGTAAAAACAAGAAATACTTTAAGAATTATAGGGTTTTCCAGCAAAAGAAAAAAACTGTGTATGGTGTCAAAAAGTAAAATAAAGTAACTTACTAAAATTATGTTATTAGCCATCGTACACAGATCTTCCATATCAGTAGTGCTCTCTCCCTTGTAAGCTATGATGTCATGTCACAGAGAGCAGAGCTCTGTCCCTCCTACACCCCTCCTGTCAGCACAGGGCCATACCAGTAATGTGAAGGGGGAGATGGAATTTCTGAACATTATATTTAAGACTTATTAGATAAAGCAGAAATGAGCCCTTTCTGATGGAAACTACTGTAACTCAGAAAGGCTTCCTGCTGTGTTATCTAATAATTTATAAATCTAATGTGCAATAATACCAGCTCTCCCCTTCACATCACTGGTCTGGTCCTGTGCTGACAGAAGGGGATGGGGTAGGAGGGAACGGAGCTCTGCATTCAGAGCCTGTGACATGATGTCACACTTTACAAGGGAGAGAGCACTGATGATATAGAAGGTCTCTGCACTTTAGCTAATAACATTTATATTTGTAAGTTGCTTAACTATACTTTTTTACACCATCCACAGATTGTTTTCGCTGGACAACCCCCTTAAGTCTCTTTCACACTTGGTGCTCTACATACAGGTTATATGTAGGCATTATACTAGAATCTTATCCCGTTATGCACACAAGCCATGTCCATTCAATTCAATTCAATTGACCAAATGTCTTTTAGGGGGAGATTTATCAAAACCTGTCCAGAGGAAAAGTTGCCCAGTTGCCCATAGCAACCAATCAGATTGCCTCTTTAATTTTTAACAAGGCCTCTGAAAAATTAAAGAAGCAATCTGATTGGTTGCTATGGGCAACTGGGCAACTTTTCCTCTGCACTGGTTTTGATAAATTTCCCCCTTAGTAACCACATTCATTCCATTTCCAAACATATACTCTGATTTTGTGGGACTCAAAATTTCAGGTGGCAACATAGACGAAAATATCAATATACTGACTGAATGGACTGTATGTAGTCACTAGTAGGCTACATGTTTTTTTTTAATGAAGGGCTTAGGGGGTCAAGCTGCTCCCAGACACATCTGATGGTGGCTTATCAGGCAGTTGAAATTCAGAATAAGTTTAATGTCCTGAATCTGTATGTCACTCATTTTCCAATGATTTGGTACTTGTTAAGGGACCAAAAGTAATGGGACAGAATAATAATCATAAATCAAACTTTCACTTTTTAATACTTGGTTGCAAACCCTTTGCAGTCAATTACAGTCAGAAGTCTGGAACACATAGACATCACCAGATGCTGGGTTTCATCCCTGGTGATTCTCTGCCAGGCCTCTACAATGGTCTTCAGTTCCTGCTTGTTCTTGGGGCATTTTCCCCTCAGTTTTGTCTTCAGCAAGTGACATGCATGCTCAATCGGATTCAGATCAGGAGATTGACGTGGTCATTGCATAACATTCCACTTCTTTCATTTAATAAACTCTTTGGTTGCTTTTGCTGTATGCTTTGGGTCATTGTCCATCTGCACTGTGAAGTGCTGTCCAATGAGTTCTGAAGCATTTTGCTGAATTTGACCAGATAATATTGCCGGAAATACTTCAGAATACATTCTGCTGCTTTTGTCAGCAGTCAAATCATCAATAAATAGAAGAGAACCAGTTCCATTGGCTGCCATATATGCCCATGCCATGACACTACCACCACCCTGCTTCACCGATGAGGTGGTATGCTTAGGATCATGTTCCTTTCCTTCTCCATACTCTTCTCTTCCCATCACTCTGGTACAGGTTGATCTTGGTCTCATCTGCCCATAAGATGTTGTTCCAGAACTGTGAAGGCTTTTTTAGATGTTGTTTGGCAAACTCCAATCTGGCCTTCCTGTTTTTGAGGCTCACCAATGGTTTTCATCTTATGGTGAACCCTCTGTATTCACTCTGGTGAAGTTTTCTCTTGATTGTTGACTTTGACACACATGCACCTACCTCCTGGAGAGTGTTCTTCGTCTGGCCAACTGTTGTGAAGGGTGTTTTCTTCACCAGGGAAAGAATTCTTTGATCATCCACCACAGTTGTTTTCCTTGGTCTTTCGGGTCTTTTGTTGTTGCTGAGCTCACCGGTGCGTTCCTTCTTTTTATAATGTTGCAAACAGTTGTTTTGGCCACTCTTCACTGATAGTGACAGCTCTTTGGATCTCATCTTGAGAGTGGACAGCAACAGATTTCAAATGCAAATAGCACACTTGAAATGAACTCTGGACCTTTTATCTGCTCATTGTAATTGGGATAGTGAGGGAATAACACACACCTGGCCATGGAAAAGCTGAGAAGCCAATTGTCCCATTACTTTAGTCCCTTAACAGATGGGAGGCACATATGCAAACTGTTGTAATTCCTACGCTGTTCACCTGATTTGGATGTAAATACACTCAAATTAAAGCTGTCAGTCTGCAGTTAAAGTAAATCTCATCCATTTCATTTTAAATCCATTGTGGCGGTCTATAGAGCCAAAAAATATTAGATTTGTGTTGATGTCCCAATATTTATGGACCTGATTGTATAGTCTTTCACATTTTTGTAAATATTTTATAATATCATTTCTTGTGACATCGATAAAACTCTTTCACAATGTAAAGTGAGTTAATGTCTAATGTCAGCGATTAATGTCTATACCTAGACACAAAAAGTTAGTACACCCCTAAATGGAAATCTCCAAAGTGGGTCCAATTAGCAATTTATCCTCTCCAATGTCGTGTGACTTGTTAGTCTCAGGGATGAATGGGAAACCGGTGTCTTAAATTTGGGATTATAGCTCTCACACTCTCTAATACTGGTTACAGGAAGTTTAACATGGCACCTCATGGGAAAAAAAAAAAACTCTTAGGTTTTTCTATATAATGAGGGCCTAGGCTATAGGAAGATTTCCAAGACCCTGAAACAGCTGCAGCATGGTAAGAAAGACCTTACAGTGGTTTAATAGGACAGATTTTACTCAGAACAGGCCTCACCATGGTCAACCAAAGAAAGTGAGTGCACATGCTTAGCGTCATATCCAGAGGTTGGCTTTAGGAAATAGACATATGAGTGCTGCTGGAACTCTAGTGAACTCAATGCCCAATGCTCAATGCTTAAGGCGGTGCTGAAAAATAATAGTGGCCACACAAAATATTGACACTTTGGGCCCAATTTGGACATTTCCACCTAGCGGAGTCCTCACTTTGTTGCCAAGGTTTAGACATTAATGGCGGTGTGTTCAGTTATTTTGAGAGGACACAACATGAAATGCTGTTATACAGGCTGTGTACCCACTATTTACATTGTAGCAGAGTATCATTTTTTTAGTGTTGTCACATAAAAAGACATAATACATTATTTACAAAAATGTGATGGGTGGACTAACTTATCTGAGATACTGTACAATTTATAGAATGGGTGGCAATACTCAAATGTGAGGAGCAGGCACATAGCTATAGGGACTGCTTGAGAGGACCCAAAGGCCCCACTGCCTCATATGAAGACACAAGTATTATTTACTGATTAGTCATAAAAATAAAGTTTTTTTTCAGACGAAATTTATGGAATTTAACCACAAGATAGGATCGGTGGGGTACTCCTGGCAGCACTGCCGATAAGCTGTTTGCCAGAGCCATGGCACCAGCATACAGTATTAAATAGAGCAGGAAGCACACAGCTCCATATATTGTATAGAAGACAATATACACAAATACTCTACATATTATTGAAGTAATTTATGCTGCATGCGCAACTTGTGACATTTACCTAATAAATGAATTGTATTCTATACGATACAACTAGTCCTTCTACCTAAATACTTGAACCTACAAAGGGAAAACTGAGGATTGCCATTATAGAGACATTCATTTCTCTCTTGACTACTGCAATAGAGACATTAGTGTTTGCATAAATGACCTAAACCTATGGTCACTTATTTTTTATTATTTATTATTTTCTTTTTATTATATTGATGTTCCTCATGGATCACAGTGCTCTTGTGAATCCATCGTATCAGTTTATAACCTTATAAAAATATGTATAAAAATATCAATCTTTTTAGAATTGTAATTAAAGACATAACTCATCTACAAGTTGTTTATCTACTTTTATATGTGTCATTTTCAGGTTCTTGCAGAAGCCCACTGGAATCACGTATGTTTTTCTGCTACAAAAGTAGCGTAGATCTGTCAGTACAATATACTGTGCTAGAATATTATATACAATCTTATAGAGTGGGTGGCATCATTGCCTCATAAGAAGACACCAGTGTTATATACTTATCAGCCATAATATATTGATGACCTAACCTCAAGATAGGTCATCAATATCAGATCGGTGGGATAACGACACAGATTCCAGAGCCATGGCATCGTCATACACTGTGAAGTAGTGCCAGAAGCAGATGGCTTGGTACATTGTGTGGTGACCATGCTGGAAAACTACACAATGTACTAAATTGTTTTCTGCTCTGTTACATGGTGTATGGCAGCGCGGGAGGCTCTGGTAAACAACTAATTAATAGGGGAGCTGAGTCATCTGAAATTGATAACCAATCCTGATTATAGATCAGCAATAAATGTTTGCTTTTGTCAAACCCCTTCCTAACAGTCACATTGCAATTAGTTTTTTTATTGTAGCTTTTATATATGTATGTATATATATATATATATATACACAGTATACATATCCTGTTAAGGACAAAGGGCGTACCTGTACACCCTGAATTTGCTCCCTTTCTATAACGCGGGGCCACGGCGTGCCTCTAACAACGGCCGGGACCCGTGGCTAATAACGCGCGGCACTGATATAAAATTGCAAAAAAATGTAATAAAAAATAAAATAAAAGTTTGAATCACCCCCCTTTTCCCATTTAAAAAAAAAAAAAAAGCAGTGTAAATAAAAATAAACATATATGGTATCGCCGCGTGCGGAAATGTCCAAATTATAAGAATATATTAATTAAACTACACGGTCAATGGTGTACGCGGAAAAAAATTCCAAAGTCCAAAATAGCGTATTTTTGGTCACTTTTTATATAATGAAAAAATTAATAAAAAGCAATCAAAAAGTCCGATCAATACAAAAATGATACCGCTAAAAACTTCAGATAACTGTGCAAAAAATTAGCCCTCATACCACCCCCTAAGCAGAAAAATAAAAAGTTATAGGGGTCAGAAGATGACAATTTAAAACGTATACATTTTCCTGCATGTAGTTATGATTTTTTTTCCAGACGTACGACAAAATCAAACCTATATAAGTAGGGTACCATTCTAATCGTATGGACCTACAGAATAAAGAGAAGGTGTCATTTTTACTGAAAACATTTACTGCCTAGAAATGGAAGCCCCCAAAAGTTACAAAATGGTGTCTTTTCTTCATTTTTTTCGCACAATGATTTTTTTTTTCCCATTTCATCATAGATTCTTGGGTAAAATAACTGATGTCATTACAAAGTAGAATTGGTGGCAAAAAAAAGAAGCCATCATATGGATTTTTAGGTGCAAAATTGAAAGAGTTATGATTTTTTAAAGGAAAAAATGAAAGTGCAAAAAGGGAAAAAACCCTAGTCCTTAAGGGGATATATATACATATATATATATATATATAATATGTTTTTTTGTTTTTTTTTGTTTTGTTTTTTAAATAAGTCTGACAGAACAAATTTTAAGGGAAACTGACAACTGATTCACCTGCACTAAACCTAACAGAGAGTTATAGTGCGGGTAAACCAGATAAATATAAGATATAACTTACTGAGATCAGTGCTGCCGTTCAGGAAATACAATAAGTATTAGGGTCCGTTGCTAGTATGTTAGTGCCGTCTTTTGTGCAATGGAGGTCGGAGCTGGCATACAGAGCTTCCCTGCCTCCAACACCCCTTCTCTTTTATGCCAGCCCATCTAATAACTATTTATGGAGGACCCTTGACTCATGCTTTTTATTTTTATTTTTTATATATTCTGTGTTACAGTCATTTTTTGATTGATTGATGGTGAGAGAGGAAGCTCCCTCCCTATAGTCCTTTACACTGTGCTGTATGTAAAGAGTTAATCTGCCAGGAAGCAGCAGTCCCAGCAGGGTCCCAGCTGTGTATTACAGCTGGGATCCTGATGCTGTAAAAGGCAGAGCAACCTTTAAATCACCTGCCCAATACTGTGTAGGTCCCCACGTGCCACAAAAACATCTCTGACCTATAAAGACCTTTACTTTACAAGCTCTCTGAATAAGTCCTATGATGTCTGGCACCAAGATGTTATCATGACATTGTTGTTGATTCGCCAGTTGTCCTTCCTTGGAGCACTTTTGGCAGATACTAACCACTGCATACTGGGAACACCTACTTGGAGATGCTTAGAGACATTTGTACATAATGATAATAGAAACTTTGCAAAACAACATCTAATACATACAATATACATAAAATCATTTTCTTCTCATCACAATCCCCTGGCTCTATTTTTCATGTTGGACAGACAGATGCTCTATAAACATCGATGTGATGCTCAAAAAGTCTTGAAACCAAATCATAACAAAATGTCCTCTATATCATTGCAGCACAAACTCTTATAACTCTTCCATCCACTATAGCTATGAATGACCTAAATATTAATGGTGATGATGGGCCAGGAGCTCTTTCAGGTGAGTTCTTAGAGTATGTCTGAATTTTATATACTGTATAGTGTATCACTTACTGCCTTCTTCTCAAAGTTTCATAGAACTTAGCTTCTGACATTTCTGAGTACACTAGCTGACTACCCGGCGTTTCCCGGTTTTCCTTTCTAATCCTTGTTGGGGAGGAAAATAAACAAAGGAGGAAGCTTCTGACTTCATATCCCTTCCTCATATATTGTTGTCATATTCCAACCACATATCCCGTCATCCTATCCTGACCTGTAATATGTGTACCAAGTATTGAAATATCTCAAGTCGTACGGAAGTTATGTGGGAACATACATTTCCTATTGATTTGTATGGGACTTTAAACATAAACTCCGACCCTCGCATATGGGGGTAGCTAAGGGTTAAATTAACTATCCCATATTTTAAGTGAACATATAAGTAACATGTGACCAAGTATTATCGAAATATCTCCAGCCATTTGGAAGCTATGCAGTAACATATTTCCCATAGACTTGTATGGGACTTTAAACAAAAACCCCAACCCTGGCCAATGGGGGTGAGTAAGGGTTAAATCACCTATCCTATGTTTGGTGTTGATATATCAGTAACATGTGTGCCAAGTTTCATGTTAATATCTTTATCCATTTGGACGTGATGCTGGAACATACACACATACATACACACACACACACATTTAGTTTTATATATATAGACTAGCTGAGTACCCGGCGTTTCCTGTTTTTCCTTCCTAATCCTTGTTGTGGAGGAAAATCAACAGAGGAAGCTTTTGACTTCATATCCCGTCCTCATATATTGTTGTCATATCCCAACCCCATATCCCATCCTCCTATCCCGACCTCCTATCCCATTCTCCTATCCCGACCTCCTATCCCCTCCTCCTATCCTGTCCTCCTATCCCGACCTCCTATCCCCTCCTCCTATCCTGACCTCCTATCCCCTCCTCCTATCCTGACCTCCTATCTCATCCTCATATCTTGTCCTCCTATCTTGTCCTCATATCTCGACCTCCTATCCTGTCCTCCTATCCCGTCCTCATATCTCGACTTCCTATCTCGACCTCCTATCTCGACCTCCTATCTCGACCTCCTATCTCGACCTCGTATCTCGACCTCCTATCTCGACCTCCTATCTCGACGTCCTATCTCAACCTCCTATCCCGACCTCCTGTCCCGTCCTCAAATCCCAACCCGTAATATGTGTATCAGGTATTATTGAAATGTCTCCAGCCATACGGAAGTTATGTGGGAACATATATTTCCCATTGATTTGCATGGGACTTTAAACAAAAACCCCGACCCTCACAAAGTATTATCGAAATATCTCCAGCTGTTTGGAAGTTATGCAATAACATATATTTCCCATTGACTTGTATGGGACTTTATACAAAAACCCTGACCCTGGCAAATGGGGGTGAGTAAGGGTTAAATTACCTATGCTATGTTTGTTGTTGACATATAAGTAAAATGTGTGCCAAGTTTCATGTTAATATCTTTAGCCATTTGGACGTGATGCTGTAACACACACACACACACACACATACACACACACCTAGACACATAGACACATACACATACACACACATACATACACATACATACACATAGACACATACACACACACATTCACACACATATTGGCCCTCATTTACTAAGAGTGGAGTGTTTATTCTGCAGTGATTTCAATATCACTCGTCTTTTTTTTTTTTCAAGCTTATTTACTATTCTGTCGCACATGTGGGTTATTTTTCTGTTGCACTTTTTTTGTGTCGCACTATTCAATTGTGTCGCACAAACTCCAAGCAAAAGGAATTAGTAGTGTGAGTCAAAATGGTTTAGACTTGTTTGTTTAAAAATGTTTCCATTAGTCAAAGTATTCATGTGTTATAATTTTTCAAACATTACATCAATAATCCTTGTTTATCAGCTTGGGTGTTAAATTGATTTAAACCTAATATTGCAAATGTGTTAAAAAGAAAAAAATATATAAACATTAACTATCACAAAAGCATTCAATATTTTTTTCATAAAAGTGTTTAACTGTACAAAATGTTTCCTGGTTATAAAACAAGTTACTTTCACAAAAAACACAATGGTAAACAGTCCCTTGATAGAAATCACTCGGCCTCTTGGCTGTCGGTTATTGTGTGAGTGATTTTGGAAGTACTCCGAGTATTTTTTGTCGGTAAAACGCCCATTTTTGCATAAAACACGCCCATTTTGCATAAATAGTCGCACAAACGTTGCGACTAAAATTTTGGCGCAATAACCGAGAAAAAGAGTCGGTTGGACTTAAAATGAGGGCCATTGAGTTTTATATATATAGATTAGGCTTATAGGGTAACTCTCATTCAAATAAGTTTTTGCTATTGCACTCCTTAAGGTAAGTAAAAAATATTTCTCATATACTTTGTTTTAAAAAATGAAGTTTTCTATGTTTTGTTTGTGCTTAACCTGTTAAGAACCCACAAGTGAATAAAGATCATTTAACCCCTTCCCTAATAAAAGTTTGAATCACCCCCCCTTTTCCCATTTAAAAAAAAACACAGTGTTAATAAAAATAAACATATGTGGTATCGCCGCGTGTGGAAATGTCCGAATTATAAAAATATATCATTAATTAAACAGCACGGTCAATGGCGTACGCGCAAAAAAATTCCAAACTCCAAAAAAGTTTTTTTTTGGTCACTTTTTTTGGTCACTTTTTATTTTTTCCAGAAGTACGACAAAATCAAACCTACATAAGTAGGGTATCATTTTAATCGTATGGACCTACATAATAAAGAGAAGGTGTCATTTTTCCGAAGAATTTACTGTGTAGAAACGGGAGCCCCCAAAATTTACAAAATGAAGTTTGTTTTTTTTTCAATTTTGTCTCACAATGAATTTTTTCCATTTCACCGTAGATTTTTGGGTAAAATGACTGATGTCTTTACAAAGTAGAATTGATGGCGCAAAAAATAAGGCATCATATGGATTTTTAGGTGCAAAATTGAAAGAGTTATGATTTTTAAAGGTAAGGAGAAAAAAACGAATATGCAAAAACGGAAAAACCCCGGGTCCTCAAGGGGTTAAAAAAGCTCAAGAGCACATTTTCCCCCATCTTCTACACATACTTAGGACCAAAGTCCAAACACTGAAAGTGCAGCCTGGAGTGCTGAGGGGGCGGGGGGGGGGGGGGGGTCCAGCCTCATCCAATCATAGCTCCTCTCACACTTAACTGCCATATGCTGTTGGTTGGACATACATCCCATCAGCACTCCAGGCTGCACTTTCTGTGTTTGGACCTAGGTCCTAAGTCTGTGTATAAGATGGGGGGGGAAATGTGCTCTTGAGCTTTTTTTAAGCACAAATAAAACATAGAAAACTTCATTTTATTTTACCCAAAATATATTAGAAATATTTTTCATTTACCATAAGGAGTGCAATAGCAAAAATAGTTTTAATGAGAGTGTCCATTTAATACTTCCTTAAAGGGATATTTACCTCTTATATTTACCATAGTAGTATTATTTCTGTATGTCTAGTTTAAATGGAATTTGTCAGCTGTCTTTGCTGCTAAATGCTGCAGATTCCATTGGATAGAAGTTATGGTAAAACAGCAAATGGAATCCTTCCTGGAGCTGATGGAGGTTACCAAACTCAGGGAGTTGGAGCAGTGCTGCATAAAAGCCCCAGCCAAGCGTGCCTCCAGGGGTGAATCCAGACATTTTACTTGGGGGGGGGGGGGGGTCCAGGAGGGTTACATCGACTGTAATAAGTGATGCATGTTATGTAATGTATCAGCACACCAACAATGTACACTACTATGATTTGGCAACTTTTGAGAAGGCTTAACAGGCTTCCTCTGCACAGATTTTGGGAAGATGTTCAGCTTTGTAGCTCCCTGATGTACAAGCCCAGTCTGATGACTCGTGGTTTGACAGGTAGAGCATATGCCTGGGCTGACAAGGTCTTGAAAAAGTCAATGATGGTGATGCGGAGAGTTGATATGGAATGGGTGGGTGCCAGTGATGGGGTCAGATGGGTTTCAGGGGTACCTTGACCCCTTTCCTCAGTAGCTGTATTTATGTGTTCTATACCTTTAAACTGCTAATAAACTAAACTTGCTAAACACAGAAAGATATTACCAATGATAACTCTACATATTGCCTAAATAATACCATCACATTATGATCACTATTACTACAGACCAGTGATTACAGAGCAAATACACCCAGTGACTGACAGGTGACATCTTCTCTGGTTAAAGTACAGTAATTTAAAGTGATGATTTCTTCAAGCCATGACCCATCTCTGCAAACATCTTAGGCTTCTCAATTTTTCAGCACCCTCCCTACCTTTTCCCCCCACCTATAGTGTCCAAAATGTTAATGATACACCTTTCTTTTTTCTGCACAGTAAAGTGAGACGTATGTGGGTTGTTGAAAGGAGTGGGTTAAGAAGAGTAGGAAGATTTCCATTACCAGAGCTTGATTGGTTTACCGGAATATCCGGAAAATTCCCAGTAGTCCGTCTACTTTGAGAGGCAGTAGTGGCCAGCCCATGGCGGTCCCTAGCAGCAGTGAGCCAGCTGTGGCCCCTGGCGGCTGCTATGGGGCTCGTGGCCTCAAAGCAGCTACCACATGTAACACTATCTGCATCCTCAGGATGCAGTAAAGTTGAAGGCTTGTCTGTGCCAGAGGTCTATGTGATAGCTGGAGCATCTTGTTTGTCCTCAACTCCCAGCCCCTCTTTTTGTTGTTGTTCTAAGCCCTGTACATCAGTTAAGGAGGAGCTGGGAGGTGATGGTAAAGGAGGTGGCATGCCAGGCTGGGACACTTGAGCAACATAGCTCTGCCTCCTTGGCACTTGGCATAAAAATAAAAAAGGTGGTTTTATAAATTTTGCAACCACAATAAGGTCCCAAAAAAGTATGGTTTGCTTTCATCCCCTAACAGCTACCTGCATTTTTTTTACCAGCAAATAGACACATTCCCATTAAAGGGCATTCATACATATAATACACTATATGGACATTGGTCTTGAAAAAGGTTTGTTTTTATCAGTAGTGATAGGAGATACTATATACATAGAAATATGGACATGTGGAAAAAGAAGATTCTTAGGATGGCAGAAGAGGCAATAAATAACTCTAGAGTAATAAGGAATAAGTCCAGTAATCCGGGAAGCAGTGCAGCAAGTGAGACACTAGTACTGGAGTCAGTGGCAGTGCTGGAAACAATCAACAAATAGATGTATCAGATAACTTGTAACAACAAGAAACAAAAGCTTTCTGCACTCACCGCAAAGCTTCTGACTCGATGCTCCTACACGGAGATGCCAACAGACCTGGACAGCACAGGATGCATAGCGCTCAGAGGCTATTACCAGCAATTTTGCGCAGTATGCGCTTCTTCCGGCCTCAAATTATGTCATGGCGCTACGTTTCTTTATCTGCAGGGGAATGTGACGAGTGATCACGTGATCGATCCAGGTGAGCAATCATAATAACAAAAGAAGTAAATAACATTAAAACCATTTTCTTAAGTGTATAACTTGATTTATACTGCTGTCATATGCTCTGGACAAGTACGGCAACCTTATAAAAAAAAGGGGACATATCTATTTTATCGTTGAAGACGAGCGGACCCTGTGCATCAAGGCGCAGAATCCACTTAGCCTCAGAGTGCAACAGCCTAGTATCTCTATCAATAGTGGAGGAGACGTTCTTGACTATTTCTAGTCCAGAAAACTTAAAGGGGTACTCCGGCGCTTAGACATATTATAGGGGGATAAGATGTCTAAGCGCCGGAGTACCCCTTTAAGTTTGCTGGACTAGAAATAGTCAAGAACATCTCCTCTGCTATTGATAGGGGATAAGATGCCTGATCGCGGGGTCCCGCCGCTGGGGACCCCCGTGATCTTGCATGCTGCACCCCGTTAAAATCAGTCCCCGGAGCACGTTCGCTCCGGGTCTGATTACTGGCGATCACGGGGGCGGAGAATTGTGACATCATGGCTCCGCCCCCTCAGTGCAAGCCTATGGGAGGGGAAGTGACAGCTGTCACGCCCCCTCCCATAGGCTTGCATTGAGGGGGCGGAGCATGATGTCACACGGGGGCGGTAGGTAATTATAGGTCTATTAGCTGCAAAGTCCGATGAGCTGCCAGTTTTTATTAATAGCCATCTGAATGGTGGAATTCATAGAACTGTTTTGAAAGGCAAAAACAACACGTTGGTCATTTGTTTGTTTGTTTTCCTTTTTTCTCGAGCTATATATGATTCTCTCTAGGAATTTTATTGACTTTCGTTAGAGCATTATAGACAATGTGTTCTGGATATCCTCTTTTTAATAGCTGGATTGAGAGATTTTCGGCTTATTGCTGAAAAATTGAAGCCTCACTATTGTTTCTTTTTAACCTTAAGAACTGGCTAAATGGAATAGAATTTTTTATTTGTTTTGGGTGAGAACTCCCACAGTGTAAGATGGTATTTTTAGCTATGGGTTTATGAAACCCTTTAGTCTGAAGCCTCTCATTTTCCACATAAATCATCAAATAAAGAAATTCAGTTTTTTGACCCCCAAACTCACTGGTAAAGAGCATGTGCATTTGGTTAGTGGTATTGAGGTACACTATGAAATCTTCAAAAGTTTTTCTATCTCCCTCCCAGATAATTAATACGTCATCGACATATCTCAGAAATGCTTTAATATTTTTCATATATGAATTAGATGAACAGTAAATGCACTCTTTTTCAAAAAAAGACAAAAATAAATTAGCGTTTGAACATGAGGTGGGACTGCCCATTGCAGTTCCTGACTCTTGTTTATACCAGTTGAAATTGAACATGAAAGTATTGTGATTCAAAATAAAATAAAGAGAATCACATTAAGAAAATTGATAAATGTATTACTCTTATTCGTGCTGAGGAGGATAGACCAGATAGCCTGTACACCCGCATCATGTGGGATGCGTGTGTACAGGCTCTCAAAGTCCACTGTAGCTAGAGAGAATGTGCTCTGCCAGTGAAAGGATTATGCAAACTGTATAATATCCCTAGTGTCCTTAAGGTAGCATGGCATAGAACTCAAAATCGGTCTCAAAGCCCAATCTACATATTTGGATAGGAATTCTATTACCATACCTCTACCAGCTAATATTGGTCGCCCTGGAGGAGGGGTTATTTTTTAATGTGGACCTTAGAGAGCAAATACCATCTAGGTTTCTGGGTGTGTAGGCAAAAGGCGCTCGGCTGTTTTTGCCTCCAAAATTCAATTTCAAACTTTATTCCTGAGAAAGGACCTAAGATCATCCAAAACTTTTCTGGTAGGGTCTCCTTTAAGTACAGTATGGTCACAATCACACCCTATCGGTCCAGCTAAGACACTAAAAAGAGTGTGATGGTGCAAGGGTTAAGGCCACCAGACCTCTGGGTATCCACTACTAGTCCCAGCAAGTCACCAAATTAACCCTTAGATAAACGTGTTTCCACCAGAGCTGCCTTCAGAAAGGTGAGCTCATATATTTAGAGATCAAAGACCAGAGCTGATTAATTAAACATTTAATCTGATAAAAGGTATCACAGTGCTATATATATAAAAATAAACAAATGACATACAGTTACAAAAATATGAAAGAATTTAGCAAGGCAAGTTCAGAAAACAAAAGATGAAGTTCTTACACTATGATGGTATAGCCGTACTTGTCAGTGAGAGTCCAGCTCTTGTCAGCTTTTAGCACAGCCTTCAACAACAGTTGAGTCCAGCATTTTAAGTCTTATCTGCTTCTTTGGAGGGAAACTCCATCCCCCCCCCTCCCCTCTGATCCCACCAGGTGGGGCATCTCTCTTCCTGACCCCTTATCTGTTTGATTATATGATGGGACCAGGGTGCATGACTTCAAAGGAGATACCAAACAACCAGACCCCCAATAAAATGCAATACAAAAACACACAGTCTGAATGACCCTCACCCCCCGGTCTTAGTTTATACACAGATACAATTATAAAACACATGTATGTTTCCATAATCAGGCCTTGGGCCTGATACCTCCCCCTTAAGATGGAGACAGAGATCTTGCCTCTCCAGGCTGATAGATCTGTCTCCCTTAACCGTCTATTTCTTTTCTTGACACCACAGGCCCTGCATTCCCAGGCAAAGATGGCACTGAAGGGGCCTATTTCCTCATTTAGCCACCAGTTGTCACGATCACACCCTATCGGTCCAGTTAAGGCGCTAGAAAGAGTGTGATGGTGCAAGGGTTAAGGCCACCAGACCTCTGGGTATCCACTACTAGTCCCAGCAAGTCACCAAATTAACCCTTAGATAAACGTGTTTCCACCAGAGCTGCCTTCAGAAAGTTGAGCTCATATTTTTAGAGATCAAAGACCAGAGCTGATTAATTAAACATTTAATCTGATAAAAGGTATCACAGTGCGATATGTATATATATATATATATATATATATATATATATATATATAAAAATAAACAAATGACATACAGTTACAAAAATATGAAAGAGTTTAGCAAGGCAAGTTCAGGAAACAAAAGATGTAGTTCTTACAGCATGATGGTATAGCTGTCCTTGTCAGTGAGAGTCCTTGTCAGCTTTTGGCACAGACTTCAACAACAGTTGAGTCCAGCATTTTAAGTCTTATCTGCTTCTTTGGAGGGAAACTCCATTCCCCCCCTCCCCTCTGATCCCACCAGTGGGGCATCTCTCTTCCTGACCCCTTATCTGTTTGATTATATGATGGGACCAAAGTGCATGACTTCAATAAAATGCAATACACAAACACACAGTCTGAATGACCCTCACCCCCAGGTCTTAGTTTATACACAGATACAATTATAAAACACATGTATGTTTCCATAATCAGGCCTTGGGCCCGACAGGTATACACTTTGCTGTCTTCTAACTGTCACTGACCCTCATCCTCGTACTGCTGTTTGGACCAAAAACCACTCCCCCTCCCTTGTCGGCACGAGAAATTTTCAAATCTGAACGAGTAGAGAGCCATTTAATAGCCTCATGTTCTTTATGGGTAAGATTTTATTAGTGGTGGAATAAATTAGTGCCTTGACATCCCTCAGCACTGCCTGCTGGAAGATGTCAATGGGACTACCGGGAGTGATTAAAGGATTGAATGTAGAAGGTTTTCCTCCTTGAAACCGCATTTCATCTTCTATGCCATCTGAACTGCAACCAGGTTTTTCTGACATGTCGGGCGCTAACAGAGCTAAATGTCTGATGCATTCCTCTTTAGATCCTTTACTGGGCAAAATCCTAAGGGTCCAATAGTGCATGGAGAAGCACTTTCATGATTGGACTCAATCTTAGCTGGATGCAAAGCAAAAAAAAAATTAAGATTAACTTTCCTAATCCCTTTAAAAAAAAGTCTATTTCGAATGAAGGAAAATCAAACTGTTCAGTTACTCCATAATTTAAGCCTTTTGATTATAGCTGGGTGACATGATCAGGGAGGGGGATGTCAGTAATATTAACTACTACTTCATCCTCTTGAGTCAGTCTCTCCAAGAGACCCCTTTTTGCTTCTGAACTGCCCTGCTTCTCAGTATATCTCTTCCTCCCTCCGCGCCTTGTGCATTTCCTAAAGGGGGAATTGGTTCAGAAGTGTTGGGTCTAGTGGGCGGAGCATCATCAGATACGCTGGTGTCAGTTTCAGTAGTCCAAAAATCTTGACTTCTTTGTTTTTTGTGAAATCTCCTTCTACCATTTTTATTAGGATAACGTTTATTCTGGTTATTTGCCGTACTTGTCCAGAGCACATGACAGCAGTTTAAATCAAGTTATACATTCAAGAAAATAATTTTAATGTTATTTGCTTCTTTTGTTATTATGATTGCTCACCTGGATCGTTCACGTGATCACTCGTCACATTCACCTGCAGATAAAGAAACGTAGCGCCATGACGTAACTTCAGGCCGGAAGAAGCGCATACTGCGTGAAATTGCCGGTAATAGCCTCTGAGCGCTATGCATCCCGTGCTGTCCAGGTCCGTCGTCATCTCCGTGTAGGAGCATCGAGTCAGAAGCTTTGCGGTGAGTGCGGAAAGCTTTTGTTTCTTGTTGTTACAAGTTATATATATATATATATATATATATATATATATATATATACACATATAGGGGGGGATTCATCAATCTATATAGAGTCATTTTAGGTGTATTTTCTTCCGCTAAATCTTGCGCAAGGATATTTCCTGCGTTCTTTTTGTTTGTCTTTTTTGGTGGAACTTTTTCTAAAGATGTCACCCTTCAGGTGTACCATAGAGCCATTTTTCCTGTAGACATGAATTTACTAACTGCGTCTTTTTTTTTTTTTTGCGCAAAAAAAGGACGCAAGTGTCATTTTCTTGTGCAAATATACACCAGCTCCGAGCACAATTACAAGTCTGCCTTAGATTTTTTTCAAGAGCTGAGATGGGCTGGATTCTATTACTGCACATGATTCACAGAGACCCGTGCGCAAGTTTAGTAAATTCTGCGCAGCTAAATGACAAATACACGCAGCAGAAAGGGGTAAAAAAAAAAAAAACTCTACCATACACTGATGTTGATGAATCCCCCCATACTGTATATATGTTACTAGAGGATTTTGTGTAATTGTCAGAACAAGATATACTTAATTTGACTATTTTGTTGGTATTTTCTTTTTTCTTTATTCACTATTATGTTGTGTTTGCCACATTTTCAGATACAGCTTCCACAGAAGAAGAAAGTAAGTATAAACATTTGCCTTCAGAAAAGGTCATTTAATTTCTAACTCAATATGAAATAGTTGTATGAGATTAAGGGTGGGGTCACACAGAACTGATTTGCAGTATATTTTATGCTGCGGATCCGCTGATGACCGACCCTACAATGTGCCTCCAGCTGTGCCTGCTCATAGCGACAATCCGTTGCTAAAAGCAGACACACAGCGATCTGCGAGTTGCAGCATGCATGCGCAGTGTACTCATCGCGGCTGCTCTCGGCCTAGCTCAGGGAGCAGGGGAAGCAGCCGCGATGTCTGCGAGTATACTCTCATTTTCCAGAACTGCAATCTACATGGATCGGCCAGAAGTACAAAGTTTTCAGTGAGACATTTCCAAGGTAAGGAAGAAAGAAACTCCACCACCACTGAAAAAGATACAAGAAATACTTTTATGGATTCAAATGTTTAATGGATTGTTGAGTAGAGAGTGACTCTTGACAGTCCAGATGGATGGGCCTTTGGCTGGATCAGTAATGGCACAGAGCTCCACTTCAGCTCAGCTGGTTTTATCCAAGATGGGGTAGTTTGACCTTTTCAGATTGAAGATGGACTCAAAATCAACTTTCAAACCTGCTGCCAGTTTTTAGAAGACATTTTCCCCAGAGGCCAGAACCCCGCAATCTAACATCTTATCCCCTATTGTTTGGATAGGGGATAACATGTTTTCAGGGGAGTACCCATTTAAGGTTTATTAACACTTTGAATTGAAAGAGAGCACTGTAGTTGTTCAGGAATAAAATTAATTCTCAAAAACACAACTTAATTGTGCACACAGTGTAGAATATTATGGTGGTATACTGTATACTATGTGCAAAAATGAATGATACAGCCTGGAGAGAAATAACTTATTTCATCCACAGAGCCATATATGACCTGTCACCCCTCCTTCCCATAGACTTGCATTAAGGGGCGTGTCCGTGATGTCACGAGCCTCTGGCGCTACACCCTATGTTCTGAACAAATGCTGGGTGCAGCAGGGAGATAATGGGGGTCCCCAGCAGCAGGATAAGATGGATAGGGGTACCGTACCCCTTTAAGATACCTTCACACAAAACAGTGCTGATGTATACTGTTGTGTATCTGAGCTGTGGTATTCAGTCCAATGCACCGAACATAGTCTAGTAGTGACTATGTTCAGTCCATTTTCAAATGTATTTTGTGGGACTCCAAAGATTCCATGCTTTTGAATCCTGGAAAATAATAGTAGATGTTCGTAAATGGACTGAACGCAGTCACTAGAAGACTATGTTAGGCCCATATAATTAACTCCTTAAGGACGCTCTCCTTCTATGACGCGCACTCAGGATGGCTGATGCTGGACATCAGCGATCGCATTGTTGCCTGGCATTAACCGTTTATACGCCGTGATCAAAGTTGATTGCTGCATCTAAAATCTAAAGCCTAAATCTAAAATGGAAAAAAAACAATGGCTTCTAAGTTGGGCTGATTAGGATCACAGTAGTGAAATCAGCTGAAAGGATGGCGGGAGGGCACTTACCTGCCTCGATAACACTGATCAATGCTATGCTATGGCATAGTGTTGAACAGTGTATGCAGTCTGAAGAGTTCATGTAAAAGTCCTCTATGGGGACAAAAATAGTGTACAAAATTTACAAATCAAATGGGAAACATTTAAACAAAAATAAACATATGTTGTAAATGTCTGAACTATGAAAATATAAAGTTAATTAAACCGAACAGTCTACATAAAAAAATAAAATACACAAAATATACAGAAAATACATAAAAAATATACAAAAAAAAAATACCACAGGCAAAAATCATTTGGCTATCATTTTAATCATATGGACCTAGAATAAATATAAAATGTGTCTTTCTACTGCGTAGAAATGGAAGCCCCCCAAAAGTTACAAAAATTACATTTTTTTTTTTCAGTTTTGTTCCACAAATATTTTTTGGGGGGTTTTGCCATAGATTTTGTGGTAAAATTACATATGTCATTACAAATGTCATTGGTGCCGCAATAAACAAGCCCTCATATGTGTCTGTAGTTGGAAAAATGAAAGCGTTATGATTTTTATAATGTTAGGAGGAAAAAATGAAAGTGCAAAAATGAAAAAACCCTGAGTCCTTAAAGGGGTACACCGCCACTAGACATGTTATCCCCTATCCAAAGGATAGGAGATAACATGTCTGAATGCGGGGGTCCGGCCACTGGGGACCCCAGTCATCAAATGCACGGAGTGAACTCCACTCCAAGCCGGATGACTGGCGATCACAGCCATCACACCCCTTTATTCATGTCTATGGGGGGAGGCATGACGGCTGTATACTAGCCATCATGCCCCCCTCCCCTAGACATGAATGGAGGGGGCGTGGCATGATGTCACGAGCACGGAAGCCCAAGGCTTCATGAACGCATCAGCGAAGGCCTGGAGATTGCGGGCGGTCCCAGTGGCCGAACCCCCATGATCAGACATGTTATTCCCTATCCTTTGTATAGGCGATAACAGGTCTAGGGACTAAGTACCCCTTTAAGGGGTTAAAGGACCATGGCTTGGGTACACCATGGTATATTTTGGCATAGAATGCTAATGTATTACAGCTGTCAGTCATGGTCAGACACCGACCTGTGGCTGTAATACAGAAGTAAAAGTGCATTTGTATTATGCTAGTGTGAACCCAGGCTAATACTCCAGAATGACTCATAGTCTGGGTAATACTAAATATTTTAAAAAAAGTTGCAGTATCTTGTAATACCTTTTTTTATTCGACTAACAGGTTCATACAACATACTACAGTATTTTTTGATTTTGCATCACTGAACTAATATGGCAACTCAAATGTATTATATGTGTGTGTGAGATAATGATATAAGAAATTGTTTTTGTTTTTTTCCAGTTAAATCATTTATAGAAAATAATATAAAGGCCCTTTCAGTCCTAATAGCCAAGGGATGTCAGCACATCAACAAGCCCATGGAAGACGGTAAATTATAAGCTATGTAGTCCTGTAAAATAGTGTCTTATATAGTTGTGTAGAATGTTTTTGTTTTTTCTTCTTGTAAGTCATCTGTTGTGTCTATTGTGTTGCAAGAACATGACTGCATTATATAGAATGGACATAGGGCAGAGACTTAAAGATATTAGTGCCACCTAAGTTCTAGTTAGTGTTGAGCGGCATAGGCCATATTCGAATTCGCGAATATTCGCGAATATATGGACGAATATTCGTCATATATTCGCGAATATTCGCATATTCGTTATATTCTCGTTTTATTTTCGCATATGCGAAGATTTGCGTATGCGAAAATTAACATATGTGAATATTAGCACATACAAAATTAGCATACGCGAAAATTCGCACATGCGAAAATTAGCATATGATCATTTTCGCATATGCGAATTTCCGCACGACAGTCTCACACAGTAGCATTAGAGCCTTCTTTACACCACACAAGCTGAAAGCAGAGAGGGGTGATCACTGTGATGTGTACTGTGAAGAAAAGAAAAAAAAAAACAACGAATATTCGTAATTACGAATATATAGCGCTATATTCGTGAAATTCGCGAATTCGCGAATATGCGATATTCGCGAATAATATTCGAATTGCGAATATTCGTGAGCAACACTACTTCTAGTGTCTGAACACCTTTTCTGCCACATAGGACGACACATTATTATAAGAGGTTCATGTAAGGTGGAAGACCCTATTGTAGAGTTTACATTTGGGTTCCAAAGTGTTAAATAGACACTGTCAGATCCAAAAACCTTTTATATGTTGTTACTGATGAAAATTAGAGACCTTTTGTAATATGGTTGTTTACATTTTTTTTATTTAATAAAGAAAACAGCCCCTGAAAATCCATCCATTAGGGGTCCCCATACCTTGCTGGGACACTAACCAGTCCTGCAGCAGCATGAGGCTTGTCCATGAGTCATGGACAAGAGATGACTCATGGACAAGGCTGCATGAGCAGATACACCAATCACCTTCCACCATCACAAGGGAGGGACACGCCCCCATTCCCTGAAAGGATTTATAACCTCCTATATGGATTAGATGCTGTGAACCTATATATTGAATTGGACCCTATATTATGTATTAGACACTCGGCCCCACCCCCATATGGATTACATAGTTTGCCCCCTATATGGATTAGATACTGTTACAGTATGATACTGTGCCCTCCTCCAAGATGGATTAGATGTCATGCCTCCCTGTATGGGTTTGATACTGTACCCCCCGAAATGGATTAGATACTGTAATGGTATGATACTACAACAGACTGGGACCAAAAATAGGTCTGGGCATATTAGACTAAGCAGCCTATTTTTTTTTTTGGGGGGGGTCCTCCATCGATTACCTCCATCGATTACCTTAGTTCAAGTGGCTTTCCAGCTGTTGCAAAGCTACAACTCGCATCATACCTGGAGAGCCTCAGGATTTATGGAGAGCCTCAGGATTGTAGTTTTGCCATAATTGGAGAGGAACAGATTGGAGTACAGTTTCTCCCATTATACCTACAGAATTTACAAGTGACTCCTACTCTGATGGGTCAGTCAGGAGAATACACAATGATATCAGTTCCTACAGGTGACATCTTCTCTGTTGTCTTTTCTTTTCTTCTGGTCCAGACCCCAGGACTTCTTCTAGCCCCATCTTCTATGCAGAGTCTGATGCCTGGACATAATTGGCTCCTCACTTTATCAGGATGTCCTCATCCTGTATATGAAGACAATAATTCTCATGACTCTGCCCCCTTAATATAATACTTCCACACACTGTACCCCCTAAATAATATACTGCCTCACAAAGCACCCACTTATTATATTATTGCCTCACACTGTGCCCTCTGAATAAAATACTGCCTCACACTTTACCCCCTAAATATAATACTGCCTCACACTGCACCCTCTGAATATAATACTGCCAGACACTGTACCCCCTAAATGTTATACTGCCACACACTGTACCCTCTGAATATAATACTGCTACACACTGTGCCCCCTGAATATAACACTGCCACACACTGTAACCTCTGAATATAATACTGCCACACACTGTAACCTCTAAATATAATACTGCCTCACACTGCACCCTCTTAATATAATACTGCCTCACACTGCACCCTCTTAATATAATACTGCCTCACACTGTATTCCTGAATATAATACTGCCAGACACTGTACCCCCTAAATGTTATACTGCCACACACTGTACCCACTGAATATAATACTGCTACACACTGTACCCTCTGAATATAATACTGCTACACACTGTGCCCCCTGAATATAACACTGCCACACACTGTAACCTCTGAATATAATACTGACACTCACTGCACCCTCTTAATATAATACTGCTACACCCTGTATCTTAAATGTAACCCTGCTCCACACGGACACTGTAGCCTGTAAACATAACCTGTCACTCACTGTGCCTGTAATAATAGTACTGTCACACACAGTTTTTTCTCAGTTAAGATGAATCCCACCCCTGCACTGTCCTCCTCCAGGCTCCTCTGTCACCCCAGACCCCAAGTTTTCTCCACGCTCCTCTGCCCCCATCCCCAGACCCCTTAGGTTATGTTCACATGGCAGATTATGTGCGGAATGTGTGCCCGGAAAACGCTAGGATATACACACACATCTATCACACAATCAACTATATACATATATCATACATACTCACATCTATCATACGCACATCTACATGCATACATACACACATCCCCACATCCTTGCTTTCATCACTTCCCTTCCCCCCCCCCTTTCCTCGGTCACCTCACTCCCCATCCTCAGTCTTCTCACAACAATTCCCCCCCCCGCCCCTTCCTCGGTCACCTCACCCCTATCCTCAGTCTCCCCACAACACCCCCCCACCCCCATTCTCAGTTCCCTCAGCCCCCCCCCCCCAGTCTCTTGATCCTTCGTGTCTTCTCCTCAGACCCCAGCCAGTAAACTCACCATCCAGTGCTGCGGTGCTGGTAAACAGTGAGGCGTAGGATGCTGCTTCTGTGTACACTGCTGGGGATGTCAAGGGCTTGGAGCAGACGTGCGTGCGTGCGTGCGTGCGTGCGTGCGTGCCTATGCGGGGAACATCTGCTCCCAGCAGCCACTAGCCTGTCCGGCTCCCCCTGCGCTCATTCCAGACATGGTGCAGGCTGCATTTAGATTAACCCTTGGCCGGTCCTGCTGTCCTGACATGGCAGAAGAAGCCGCAGGTATTTATCTAGTAGTGGGGCGGCCTGACTTGTTGGGCGGCCTGCAGCCTGCGCCCCCGTCGGGGGTCGGGTTCGTCAAGCGGTAGGTACGCCACTGGGTATACATGACATACCTGGTGTTTACCTATATAGGAAAATAAACAAAAATAGCAAAAGAAGCCCAAAGAGTCACTTGTACAAAGATAAAAATACATTTTATTGATATGCACTAAAATTAGACACACACATAAAGAGGAAAACAATACATCACAAAAAGCAGCAAAGTCTGATACCCTGCAGCAGGGATGGTAGTGTGGGGGTATTGCACATTAACCAATGATCAGACAGTATGCATGAATACAGACACCAATCTATATACTAGCAGCATAATGATTATACAGTATAAAGAATGCAAAGTGCAACTTAAGTAAGGTGCTGTATGCTGGTGGGTATAAATACCTAAACACCAGCAATAAAGTGCATGATATTAAGAAATGAATATTATACAATACCCACAACAGGATTCAAACAATCACAGAGACACTGCAGGGACCGGGATGCCGCCACTCCAACGCGCGTTTCGGCACGCTGACCTTCGTCCGGGAGTATAGGAAAGCACAGCAGACTGCCTATACAGCATGCTCTTAAAGGGGTACTCCGGTGTAAACCTTTTTTCTTTTCAATCAACTGGTGGCAGAAAGTTAAACATATTTGTAAATTACTTCTATTAAAAAATCTTAATCCTTCCTGTACTTATTAGCTGCTGAATACTACAGAGGAAATTATTTTCTTTTTGGAATGCTCTCTGATGACATCACGAGCACAGTTCTCTCTGCTGACGTTATTATAATAATAATAACGCTTTATTAATTGTTGTCCTAAGTGGGATTTGAACCCAAGTCCCCAGCACTGCAAGGCAGCAGAGCTAACCACTGAGCCACCATGCTGCCCTTAGCATACATCTGATGTCATCAGTGTTCCAAAAAGAAAGGAATTTTCTCTGTAGCATTCAGCATCTAATAAGTACTGGAAGGATT